>NC_054539.1:44186787-44486787 GCF_017654505.1 Polyodon spathula | reverse complement strand
GTACACTGATACCAACTCCTTCTGGCGCCAGTATTGTGACAAACATACCACAAAGCATTTTGGGATATTGGAGGATATACAAAAAAATATAGTAAGGTATTACCTCCTGAGGTGGTCTCGAGTCCTGTTCTCGAATACAGTATTAAACGCTGCGTAGTGTAGACACTAACCGTATTTAGCACTTTTAACCCGATTTTAAGGCAACTAATATGATTTAAAGGCATAAATCGTGTGGACAGGGCCTTAGATCGCATCAGGTAGTGCGGTTTGTCAGAAGTGTGGTCACTTTAACACCAAACAAAAATCTTTGTATCCTCCAATATCCCCAAACGCTTTCTGATATGTTTTGGCGCATGGACATTATAAATACAGTACTCAGAACAGGCATCTGAAGGAGTTGAGAACGACTATCAGTACTGCTAGTAAAAGATTGATGTAAATTGACCTTAAAATTAACAAAAGTACCATCTTATAGACCTTTATCCTTATTGAATTTTGTTGGAGGGCTATGTAAAATAATTCAAACAACAAATAACTACAATGTCATAATCTTAATTTTTAAATCAATGTAATGTCCATTTATGTTACCCTTCCTGTAGAATGAGTCATAATATACTGTACTGGATTACAGACTGTAGTCTGACTAATACATATTGATGCTAAATCCAGACAAGTGCATTTACATGGCCAGTAATATTCCACTAGCATTCGGAATACTGAATAATCTGAATATATATTCTGCCATGTAAACAGCATATTCAGAATATGAAGAGGAATATTCCACCTCTGCATATTCAGAACATTGGAGGTGGCATATTCCACTGGTATGCGGAATACTAGTGGAATATAAAGCCAGCTACTGTTGGTCTGATTAGGAGACTTCACGTTTATTAAGGATTTCAAAGTCGTCAAACAGCTGGATGGCAAAAAACAGAGAAGTGCAGAAGTGTTTAAAAGGAGACAGAAAAAATCATGAAGGGGCATTTGAGAGAACTGCGGAGTGGGGTGAATCTATCAATTTTTCCTTCACATGCATCCAGTGAGGGGTCCAGGGTTGCCAGACGATACTCATAAAAAAACCCTATTGGTGAACCAATCTCCCCCCATTTTCAGACATTTTCTCGCATGTACACAATTCCCATATTGGAAAAGGGGAGTTGCATAGATTGTATTTACCGTCCTAGGATTCAAAAATAATTCAGGTGTTGCTGTAATTAACTGAAATATCCTCCCTGCCAGAAATGCTTTAAATGCGGTTTGTGAATTTTTGGAGTATATGTGTGGTTGGCTGAAAGCTCCAGCAAGCTTGTCCCCTCCACTGCAAGCCATATCTAACATCCTGGAGGCTTCCCAGTGTTTTAACTGGAAGGAGATTTCTTAGCTTTGTCTACCACAATTAATTACTAATTAATAATAAGGAGGAGGAGGAGGAGTTGTTGTTGTTGTTACAGAATTTGGCCAATCTGGCAACACTGGAGGGGTAGTACTAAAAGGAAGATACAGATGATTGCCTGCAGTTACTCTGACAGACACTAGAGGCCACTACAATAATGTCCACACTTTATTTACTGTAGTATGTTATTGTGTTTTGGTAGACACCTCTTTTAATCGATCTGTAATTGTGAAATACGCAGTTTAATATACATTTTCAAGAGAAATACTGTTATTAATACAGTCTACAGTGGGAAAATGATAAAAACACAAACTACTTTTCTGCCAGTTCTTACTGATATGATGTGTATTAAAATATATTTGAGTAACATGGCAAAGATTGTGTAGTTACACAAATCACTGTTTTCTTTCTATTTTGACTGGGAAGATGGCTATTATAGATGTTTTTAACAGGGAAGCTGACCAAGAAACCCTGTCTAGTTACAAATATCACTGCTTTCTAGTTATTTTTAGTGGGAAGGCTGCTATTAAAAAAACTTCTATTAGGGAAGATGGCCAAGAAACACTGTCTAGTTGCTCATATCACTGTTTGCTTGCTATTTTTAGTGAGAAGATGGCTATAACAAGAGTTTTTATTAGGGAAGATGGCCAAGAAACACTGTCAAGTTACTCATATCACTGCTTTCTAGCTGTTTTTAGTTGAAAGGTGGCTCTTATAAAATGTTTTGTTGATGAACATGCCAAACATACACTCTCTAGCTATTTATGTCTCAAGCCATATCTGTCTGTTTTCACCTCCCTCTTGACATCACCCTCTCTCGTAGCTATTTATACTCCCTCTCCTCTGCTCTTCCTACCAAGACTAACTTTAATATCCCCATAATACTCTTCTCCCGCTCATGGCTTCTCTCTGCTGCTACAAATCTAACTCCTCTAACCTGATCTCCCTCCCCCTCCCCGTTCCTCTGGAATCTACAAACTCTTCAATACCTCACCTTCTATCCTTCTATACCCACGGATATCAGGACTGCTCAGTCCCTGACCACCTTCCGGCATCTCCTCAAGACACACCTGTTCAGACAGCATCTGTAAACCTCACAACTCATGACTATACTGAACTATATGGTACCCTGTTGTACCAGTACTTGCATCTGCTTGTACTTGCACTGAACTGCTCCATACCTTGGCGTATTCTACTACTGCTCTTAATTATAACTATTCACTGTATCTTCTAAGTTTTTAGTAACTGCTCATTCAAAATTGTTCTTCTCCATTAATCATACTTACTATGTTCTCTTAATGGTCTTTATTTGTTTAAGAAAATATTTTTACTATATGTTAACTGCTCTTAGTCAAACTCTTCTGATTTTATTGTACTTTCTAACTGCTCTTAACTGTAATGGGATATTCTGTAATGCGATTTTCTGCACTGTAAAATTTTGTAAGGTGATACTTTGTACTGTAAATGAACAAGTAACATTTTTGATGGATTTTGAAGTGCATATATTGACCAGACAACCTTATGGTCATAATTTGCAGAGAGATCAGGTGCAAGACATTTTTTTGTTGCTGAATTCTGCATATGCTGCACTTGATATGTGGGCATGTAAATAAAAATAAGTATGCATTAGTACATTTACATACATGCCAACAGTCCCTAAATGGTCGGGACAGTTCTTCCTAGCAAACCCCCCCCCCCCCCCCCCCCCCCCCCCCCCCCCGAGTTTCCAGATTTTGCCGTTGCATACGTAAATGTCCCCAATACCCTTGTGTGCTGAAGTAACACAGGAGACCAGAAGAGGCTGGTCACTTTAGGTTGAAGAGGTGAGTTTTACAAGCTGTGAATGCAGACTGCATGCCCCTATGGTAGCTGGTACATGCATCTGTAATAACCATCTTCCTACTAAAAACTGCTAGAAAACAATGATATGAGTAACTAGAGAGGGTTTCTTGGTCATTTTCCCTAATAAAAAAAACTTTTGTAATAGCCACTTTCCCACTAAAAATAGCTATAAAACAGTGATATGAGTAACTAGACAGTTTCTTGGCCATCTTCCCTAATAAAAACTTTTGTAAAACTCATCTTCCCACTAAAAATATTTTTTTCCCCCCAGCTTGCCTCATAAAACAATTTATAACACCTCTTTTCAGCAAACAAGCTGTCAAATTCCCACAGAAAAAAAAAACAAACAAAATTAAATAAAAAAAAAAAATCTTATACCCATGACCCTAGCAAAAATAACTAGAAAACAGTGATTTCAGTAGCTGTAGTGTTCTTTGGCATATAACAGAAACTAGGCATTGCCATCTATTGTATGGGGGATTTAGTGCAGGCAATCATCTCATCTTCCTGATCTTCCTTTTAGTACCACCTTCCCGTGGTTAGTGCACCCCTTCAGCACAGCAGTGTGCCTTTAACATGTGCACGTCATGTGATCTAGGGGGAAAAGATGGTAGTTTAACATTTTAAAAGTAGAAGAAACAAGCACATATTGTACATGTTCCTCTTTGTAAGCTTTTCCCACATCTGTACTTTTGCTGTAGTTATGTTTATGCACATGTTTTACTCATAATACAAAAATGATGATCAGTGTATAAAAAAACTAGATGTTGTATTCAGTGTTTTATTAAGTGTAGTGCTGTATATAACTAGTAAGTAGCAAAACTTACAAAACAAAAAGGAAAAATGTATTTATTATGTAAGGGGTGCACTATCTCATGGGGTGCACTTTCACACGGAGTAGTGGACATCAGGTTAGAAGAAAAAAGTTACCCTGACCAGCTGACTAATGAGACCGAAGGAAAATAATTCTATCAGTAAGTCATTATATTATAATATATTAGCCATCACATTCACATTATCTATTTATTTTTCAAAATTTCTAAAGTGCCACTCACCAGTAGGTATTGGGGCACTGTAGATACAGTATAAAATGCTCTTATAATTTGAGTACAAAAGAATATACAGAAAACAAATATCAATACACGCTAGCTCTGCAAATATACTACTAAATGTAAAAAACAGCATGCATTTATCTAATTATTTATATACAATTACAGCTCTCCATAACAGAAATTTAATCATATATGATGACATATCTATCTATCTATCTATCTGTCTATATATATAAATTCACACACATATATGTATACTATATATATTATACATATATGTGTGTGTGTGTGTGTGTGTGTGTGTGTGTGTATATATATATATATATATATATATATATATATATATATATATATATATATATAAACAATAAGGCACGACAGGGTGTAGGATATACTCTAATATCCACACGCCCTAGGTGTGTTATAAGTCACAAGGCGACATGGATCAACCAACATTACAACGCCGTAGTTCAGGGAGAAGGAACAGAATGATCAGAATGCCGAGTTTTGAATTTATTTGAATACTTTTGCTTTTTTTCACTACTTTAATTAATCATTGGTGTCCGATTCAGATTCATTTAATATCTCATGTACACTTTGGTTTCCCAAAAGTTCAACATTTCCATAAATCTCATCAGTCATGTTTATTGTGATAAATTCCAATATGTCTGCCGTTTTTGTTTTTAAATTCTAGGTGTATGGATATCTGCCAGTGATTTGCCCGTTTTTGAAAAAAAGTGCTGACCCCTGATGATATGCTGTAATATCAACACCCCCATGTGACCTATTTGACCAATGAGTATAGAGTATTTAAAATACCCATATATATATATAGATATATACATTATAAATATATATATATATATATATATATATATATATATATACACACACACACACACACACACACACACACACACACACACTAGATGCTTTTATTTATTTTACTAGGGTTATGATCCCAATAATAAGATTTTTTACATGTAAACGAAATGACATCCAGACAAACTGCTACACGAACCGATTTTTCCACTTTTTTGTTGTTCGATTTATAAAACAGCGATTTATAAAAACAAAAAACTTCCGTACATAACAACAATTTTTCCACAAAAGTGTAACTAAGTATTACATGCCCCCCCCCCCCCCCCCCCCCCCCCCCCCCCCCCCCCACACACACACACCACACACACACACACATCATATTAAAGCATTCTAAGAAAAAACTATTCTGAACTTTACAGGGAGTATATTGTAGCGCACATTTTTCTTTTCTTTGGCACTGTTGCCATTTTATTTCTTTTTTTCCCTTATATTTGACATATCACAAGAGATGGCTCATGATGATGGTAGATTGTTCATGGAAGATTTGATTCAGCAGGGTCAAGGCAGGATATTTACAGCAATCAAACGTATAACTACCTAAAGACGGTCCTCCTGTTAGTTTAGTTTTTCATCCAGAGGAGTCTTTCATTAATTCTTTCATTGAAATTTGTTAGCACATGAGTTGGGGGAATAACACAGCAGTAAAAGACAAACACTTGTCAGAAAATACACAGCTGAAAGGACTGCGTTTTAAAAGAAGTAGGCTTCCATTTAGATGTACTGCAGTTGGTTCCCTTTCAATTCGAAAACGACCATCAACTAATACTTTTGGGATATGCCTGACTTACGTAGGCATTCGCTGAGCATTTTATGTCAAAGCTGCTGAAAGGCCCTTCCATGGTGAGGTCCTCAGTCCAGCCTGGGGAGGGAATAAGTAGTCATTCCGCTGAGCTTACATCCTCTTTTGCCTCTCACTATGGCAAGGTACGCTTCTGTGTGTTTTTCGAAAAGAGCTCTTCTGAGTCAACTGCAATTCCCTTGCATTTGTGCTGAGGGCTGGCATGCTGCTCTTGTGGAATCAGTGGCTCCATTTTGAGGGTCTTTTTCCTACATTTTACGATCCGCTTCGCTTGTGCCGCAGACTGTCTTTTCTTGGCTGTCCGTCGTATGAGTGTGACTGCCTGTGCAGTGTTTGTGGGTGCGTGTGTTGTCTTTCAGCCTACACCTTCAGAGAGAACACCGTTCCTCCTTCGGAGCTCAGCTTGCCTCCCTGTCATTGAGTGACTGTCGGCTGCTGTTTACGCAGCTTGTTCCTCCATCGGGACTGTGCTGTAGCCTGCCCCATTGTTGAGTAGACCTTGTCGGCTGCTTCGACCCGCCCACCTTGGTGCTTTAGGCCTTAAGAAAAAAAAAGTGTGTTCTCCCTTCTGCTCTGCTTTTTTTCAAACTAACTGAGCTCTCGCCCACCGCAGCTTTGGCCTTTGTGTTTCCCCTGGTGCATGCTGCTCGCTGACCAGGTGGCTGACTACACATGGTCAGGGTAGGCACCGCTGCATTAGCTGCCCCCGGTGCTTCAGTACCTCAATGTACCCTCAGCCGTACGTACTTCGTTGCCTTGGTGTGCACAGTGCACACGGTACTTCAGTGCCTTGGTGCACTCAGTTCACACAGTGCTCGGTGAGCTTGATGCTTCGGCACACATAGCGCCTTGGCGCTCGGTGCACACCGCTTCGGTGCCTCGCTGTGAGCACAGTGCTTGATACGCACTGTACCCTCAGTGCTTTGGTACCTCAGTACACGCAGTGCTTAGGCGCTCCCGTGCTTACACTAAGTGCAAAACGATGTGCAGGGCCAGGGTCATATCCCAGCTGGAATGTCTTGGTTCCATGCTTGTACGTCCTGCAGGATGAACATGCCCCAGGAGGATGGGCATACACTGTGTGCAAGGTGTTTGGGTGTCCTAGGGGATGAGCCATGGAGATTGAATGTTCGTCCCCTACGACCGAGCCATCTGAGACCCTAGGAGCACCAGTTCCCGACCTCCTCCAAATGTCCCAGAGCCCCTTGCAAGGTATCCACAGAAGGTGTAGCGGGTCAAATGATTAAGAGAGGTGAAGGACATCATGGACCTGAAGGCACAGCTGGCCCAGGTCCTGGAGCTGTTGGCGAGGCTCCGCCTGTGTCAGCCCTAATACCAGCCCGTGTCCCCTAAGGGAATCGTCAGCATGGATGGCTGAGGAGGAGGATGCGCTCTCTACAGCGACCGCCTGAAACAAGGACTTCCCCACTGAGATGGAGGAAGGAAAGGTACCTGCGCTCTCTAATGAGGCAGAGCCTAGCTCTGAGGTTACGCCTCCATTTTTAAGCTCCATGTCAGCCCTGATGGGACGTGCTGCCAGCTTTTTGGCCAACAGCTTTCAGAAAGCAAACTGGAAAGTCAGCACAGACAAAAAAGTAATCCTGTGTCAGTTGTACCCAAGTCAGCACTACAGGTACAATCAAACACAGCTACCTCGGTTCAAACAACCTGCTGTTTACTTTCTAAATGCAGTTAGAATTTTAGACCTGAATAGGCATGTTTTCTTTGTTTTGTTTTGGTACTGATAACCTAAATTTCTGGATGGCATAGTTTTGTTTATGATTTATTTTTTATTCCCCTTCTTCCAAACCTAATAGCCTGGTGATTCACGCTGGAGACATGAATGCCTGCTGGTATCACTTCCCCCACCAGCAGAGGGTGAATGCCTGCTGGTAGCACTTCCCCCACCATCACGAGGAGAGGAGCTGGAGCTTCCTCTGCCTCCACCTCCATCAGGGGGAGAGGAGCAGGAGCTGCCTCTCCCTGCACCAGAAGGACCAGGACTAGATGCTGGCGGTCCTCAGCAGCCCTTGAATCGGCTGCTGAGGGAAGCACGGGGAAGAACCTCCCGGCTGCAGTGGCCGAAAAGAGTGCCAACACCCGCACCCCAGCTTGTCCTGACTCCCTGCCTCGCTTCGCCCAAGGATGCCCAACTCGCCTCGCCCAAGGATGCCTGCCTCGCTTCGCCCAAGGATGACTGCCTCGCTTCGCCCAAGGATGCCTGCCACGCTTTGCCCAAGGATGCCTGCCACGCTTCGCCCAAGGATGCCTCCGCATCGCCTGGGGTTGCCAGTCGCTCCATATCGCCTGGGGTTACCCGCCGCTCAGCATCGCCTGGGGTTGCCCACTGCTTAGCATCGCCTGGGGTTGCCCGCCGTTCTGCATCGCCTGTGGCTGCCTGTTGCTCCGCATCACAGCCGGAAGTACTGTGGCCAGAACCCCATCAAGGGGAGCTGCCAGCCACGAAGAAGGGGGAGGAGGTCTGGAGACCACCAACCCCAGCAGCAGTTTCGCTGCTGGAGATCAGGGGGTAGGTCAGGAGACCTGCTCCCACTGCAGCATTTTCGCTGCCGGAGATCGTGGGGGAGGACATGCTCCCACTGCAGTTTCTTCCCTGTGGGAAGAACAGTGGTCAGAGCCCCACCAAGGGGAGCTGCCGGCTCCGAAGACTACCCTGGCAGGAGAATGCCACCCCATTGTCAGCATTGCTGCTGACAGCCTTATGACCTGTGGGCTCCTGGAAGCCTCCGGTCCTGGCCAAGGACTTTGTGCTGGACTTTTGGGCTTTTAAGAGGGGAGGTGGCCATTGAGGCCATGTGTGCTTTGCATAGGGGGGTATATGTGACAAAGTTCCCGCCCCTGTGTATATTATCTGTTATGTGTTGCGTGTGGTGTGTTTAAATGTTGGTGTATAGACATTGGTACACAAGATATAAACGGGTCTGTGTAACACGAGTGTTTAAAATGTATATGTGTATTTAGGCACGAGGATTGCACAGCATTTCACATGCAAGTAAAATGTAGTAATATATGAGCATGGGGAATTGCACTTGATTAATTCACGTGCAGTTGTACCGAGACTCCAATTGAATGATTAATTACCAGTCGAGTCTCGGTACAGCTGCATAAAAGGAACATGTTGTCACATACGCGGGGTTGTGTGTTCAGGAGTGGAGAATGGGGGAGAGAGAAAAAGAGAGCAAGAGATAAGCGTAGTTCTAAGTCTCAATTGTTTTGGTGTAGCGTTTGTCCACTCTGTGTTTTGTCAGTGTATTCGTTTTGTCTATTTATTTTGGCCTCATGTGCCGTGTCCTGCTTTTGTATTGTTACAAACCTTTTATTTTCTGCCTGTTCATTATTAAACTGCGCATCAGCGCCTTCACCATTTCAACAGCTGTGTGCAGAGTCAGTTCCTGTTTCTGGTCTGTCGTCACCCACTTCGGCTTTCCTTGTGACAGCGCTCTACCCATGAGGCAAACTCCTTTGTTGAATATGCGTTTGCCCATTGTGACAAGGCTTTTTTAAGCCTTAAAACTAACAATAGGCCCGTTTTGATTAAATTCCCTCGACAGTTATACTCTTAATGTCAGCCGAGCAGTTTCGATCTAGGACCCAAGGTGCGCTAACTTTGTTGTGATGATTTATTGGGGAGAGAGGCAGCTACATCAGCAGGTGGCGTTACACTACTGTGCAGAAACCGCGCCATAGCAACCATAACATGGCAACCACAGTGTTCCTGCTGCTGCTCACAGATATGTAACCAGCACCAGCAACGACAACAAACTCGCAGTTGCCGCTGAATTAATCACAGAATTATTTTGTTTCTTCCAGAAACGACGGCTTGAAGTGTGATTTATTTCAAGTGCGTAACGAGTGCAATTCAATAGACTTTACAATTTCTCAAATTAATGACTTTTAATGACAACAAAATTAATTTTACTGACTTTTAAAAATATACTTTCAAATTTAATGACTTTTAATGATGCGTGGGAACCATGTGTAAGTGTAAATCATAGTCAACACATACTAGGCTAGAAACAAAAATCATATCCATGTTCCCACTGTATATAATGAGTATGTTAAATTTTTTTATGATTTTTATACACTTGCTTTTGTAATTTCTAAATATTGTGTATATAAATCAGTGGTCACGAACCCAAAATAAATGTTACTTTTCTTAACTTTAATGTATGCTAATAGTAGTGTTTCAAGCATGTATTAACAAAAAAAAAAAAAAAAAAGGTCTTCATGAATTTATATAACAAGCATGCACATATCTTACAGCACTAAAGTGTCCAGACTGTAACAGTTACATTGGTGCTGTTTTTAGTATTTATTGTGAATATAGTATTGTACACTTTTTATCAGACATTACTATCAGTGGTGTAGTGGAAAATAATAGTTTGGTGGAGTTGAGCAGATAGATTGAACAAATAAACAAATAAACATGAACAGATTGTTATTGCCCACCCACCGTTAGTCTTTTCCAGTAAGCACACAGAGAGGTTGACGTGAGTCCATAACAACACTCAGTGTTTGCTGTCTCAATGTCCAGAATGGGGCGACGGCGATATTCTTAGATACATTTTCACATGTGTGTGGTCGAATTCAAACACAATTTGCTGGAAAATATTTCTATTTTCAAAAAGGTCCTAAAAACTCAATCTTGGCTACCAATAAAAGTGCAGGAACGCAATTCCGTTGTGTTCCGCCAGGTCTCGAGCACTGTATATAATAGGGATTGTTTATTGTTCTTAATACAAGGGCAGTAAAACACGACTGATGTGTATCTGGGTAACAGATATCCGACTGCTGACTGTATTTCGTGTTTCATGTAAACACAGAATATGAAAGGAATAAGAGAATTCCGCCTGCATACAGAGCATTAGGAATCTTCTAGTATTCCAAACGCTTAATATTCTGAATACTTGTGTCATGTAAACGTATTGGAGCAATCGATCACAAAAGAAAGACATGCCTTACATTTCCAAATAACTTACTGGTACAATCACCACTTTTGTTTGACAGTTTTTCAAAATTACTTTTTTTATAAGCCATGGTTTACATATATGACTATGAGGGGGAAATCACATTGAGATCAACATATTTCTCTGAGAATGTTTACCTATAACATAGAGCAGGGTTTTTCAATCATGGCGTACTTCTAAGGGTCATAGGGGGCACACAGGTCGACACATGCGTAATTTCAATTGAGTGGACTTTCACACTGATATGGGTGGATGAAGCAGGGGTCTGTTGATTCTACCCATGGAGAGCGCTCTGTGTTGCTCATTAACTTTTGTGTTTTCAACTTGTTGTATAATTGAATTCTAATCCGTGAAGCACAATATTTCTGCATTTTTTGAAAGTATAAATGCTCTGGTAAATATAAATAATAATCACAATACTCATACTATGACGGTTTTGTTTTATTTATTAGGCACGGCTGCATTTTTAGTAAAACCGATAGCTGATGGTTGAGATGGATACATTTCTTCCTTGCAAAAGAAAAACAAAGGAAGAAAGCACAAGATTACAGAAAGTGCAAAGCGACAGAAAGTTATACTGAATTCCTTTGGAGACTTCAGTGATTCTTCCATTTATCTCTGAATTAGACCCTTTTTTACTTATTGAACGATGTTAGTTGTACCGAATAGGCACTGGCCTACCCCCTTCAGCCATTCCATTTTGTAAAATTTAGAAAACTGTAGTACGATGACATAAAAATTATAGGAAAAGAATGTTCCACTCTGCGTGTCCTAAGTCATTATAAACAAAGCCAAATGCAACTTAATGTAAATTAGGTATGCCCAGCACATATAACATTGAAACATGTTCTAGAGCAGCTCAGGTTTCTCAGAACACACATAAGATAACAGACTGAACCATTTAAAAGAAGTACTTTCAGAACAGAACATAATCTTTGTTTATTTAATGGCATAGTGTTTTTAAACCACAAGCTTTACTCACAAAAAAAAAATTAAAAAATCACAGCGGAGTAAACAATCTTTAACTCATAAGTGACCGTTTTGTTAGCAAAGGGTTACTCATTTATATTGTAGCCCCTAAATTCTTAATTTTACCTCTCATTTTTCAAAAAAGGCACATTTATCACAAAGGCACAAACTTCAGAGACTTATCAAAAATTGTCCTTGAGCATAGATACACATCTACATTTTAACAAAATTATTAAAATATGTCAAAAACAAACCGTACACCAGCAGTGGTTCAAGTCATAAAAATGTTTGTTCTGTGCTGTTTCTGACAATTAATTGCTTCTTGTTTTATGTGTACAGCCTAAAAAGGGCCCATCTGAGCCTTTGGGAATCTCAAAACAAACAATGCCAGGCTTATATTTTATTCCTTTCCTGAAAGAGCCACACAACATAGATTTTTAAAAAAATTTCTGTGCAGCATATCCATTTATGACACATATACAGTATGAAGTTGTGTTGCAGCTTTATTCCATTCAAGAGACGAGTTGATAAAGAGATAGAAATTCCCAAAAGCGGGAAGAAAACCATATTCAAATTCCTTCAGTCTTAGTTTTTCCCTGCACTCCAAAAATAAAATTGAGTCGTTTAATGATTAAGCACGGAGTTTCGTCTTAGAGTTCTGTCCTGGATTGACCTCTTGTGGCGGGAATACTTCAGTGATAGGCAATCACCCAGATCATCCAGAGTGTTTAAAACCTGCAAAAAAGGAGGAACTATATTAGTGGATTCTAAGAAACTGTTACATTTTTATAATCAAGCTTGACTGCCAATAGCAAAATCGCTTAGTATGCTGATTTGTTAAACTTGCCTTGTCCAGCATCCCGCGGGTATGAGCAGCAGACAAACAGAACCGAGCCCTGGACTCTGTTATGGGAGTGGCTGGGAACCCCACCACCACCACCCCAATATTCTTCTTCAACATCTCCCTTGCAAAGGCCCTGAAAGGAATCCAGAATAAAACATATGATTGGTCCCAACTGTAAAACTGGAAGACTGAACAAAACTTCCATGTCGCAAAGTAAGGCAGGTCCCCCTGGTTTAATACTTTGGTTTGACTTCCAGACCAAAGTGGCACATATTCAAAAGCAAGGACCGGGGTATAGAACTGTTATGTGGTCACTTGGATTGTCAACAGCAATTTCTTATTCTGGTACCTGGCAGGTCACCATGACCTACTGTGTTTCTATACTGTGTTTCTATAACAGGGCCCCGGCCTATATGCAAGTCTAAGATTCTGTTGGGGTTCTTTATCTTGTGATAGAGGAAGTGTGCCTTTGATTTTAAAATTTTTATATTTCCTTTTTTCCAGGTCAGCCCTGGAAAGCAGACTTTACTCTCAAAGATTATTTCCAAGAAAACCATTATAAAAGACAAACAAACAAATAATGGAGAGCACAGAATAACATTACCTGGGTGTCCTTAATCACTAATCACTAACCAACAACATGTCAGACTGACAAGTGAGAATTAGGTATCAGTGGGTCACAGTTATACAGGTATAGCATCAACTAATAAAGCACTCCCACATCGCTAACTGAAATCAAACACAAGCTGCCACTTGTTGACCCTTCCTTTCATTTGCTTGTCTGTAGGCAGAAGATGTGGGTGTTAAAACAGGTGGTGGTATACAAATGTAGTGTTGTCACAGAAAGCCACAGTAAAGTATCCTAGTTTAATTCCATGGTAAATTTCCAGCTTGCGCTTTTTAAAATTTATATTACAGTTTAAATGGGTATAATTGCCTAAAGTAGCTGCAAGGGCCTAATGCTGTTTACAGCTGCCAAAGACTACATTAGTTTAGTTTTTTTTTTTTTTTTTTGTGGGCCATTGCAACTGTCTTATTTAATCAAAACGTTAAAACGGTCTATTGCTAATCATTCAAAAGAGAGGCCTCTTTTGACTCTCATGCCGGTACTGTACCATGTTTTGTGCAGATTAATGATGATATGCAGGTTCAAAAGGAACAGTGTACGTAATGGAAACAGATCTTAAACCTTAATACGCTGAAGGTATTAAAATAGATTACAACACATAGTTCACAAATAAAGGTTCAAACCAAGTGCTATATAGTTTCCAATTAAGTTTGTCTTACATTTTTAGTATATACAATATCATTAGAATCCAAAATGAGAGGAAAAGTCAAAAGTCAATGAAACATTTTGCTACACAACAAGGGCAAAAGGAGCTACTGTATTCGGCAGCTGCTTTAAAATTATTTTAAGACATAGGGCTTTGGCCATACTGTTTTGTACCCATTCCAGCATTCTGAAGTTTACATTAAAAGCAGTCTAACCCATTCTAACACAACAGCTGCATAACGACATTTAAAACATACTGCTGAGACAGAGCTGATGAGAAAAAGTAGAAGCTTCCAATTTTGAGAGAAGAAAACAGCAAACAATGCATACTGCAATCTTACAATCCTGCAGCTGCTGTTACTTTTGCTTAACTTAAAAGTCTTTGAGGTGGCGAAATAACCAATTTTATCTGGGGTCGACATTTGAGCATGCATGCACATGAAATGAAGAGTCCCCGGTGCTTTGATGACAAAGAACATTTTTTGTGGACTGCTGCCAAAACACATGGAGATTATTAAATGTAGGGTCTAGGTGGCACAGGAGAAATGAGTTTGGGGATCTTAACCTAGTCCCCGGAGGATATTATCACACTACATACAATTACCACCCAATTTTGTTTGAGAGAGCCATAACTGTATGGCAAAGGGAGTTCAGGATAGGGAGGAGAAGGAAAGTGCTGCCAGCACCTTTCGACAGATTTCTATTATAGGCATTTTATCCTGGGATATTGCAACAAATACTTCTCTATTTTTCTCTCCAGATATGCCCGTATTTAGGCAATGAAGGAAAGAACAACTATGGCGCCAGAACATAGCAGTCCATCATTTCCATCTGAGTGTTAAGTACAAAGGTCATGCTTTGTCAGAAGGTCATCAGGAGTTACCTTCAGGCATATTTCCGTTCCACATGTGCAAGCACCCACTGTCTATTGCTGCTTCTTGTGCACCAAAGCCCTTTTGCAGTAAACAATACTGACATTGGGGTATGTTTAATTGATCTTAACAGTGGCAGATCTAAATCATTGCTTAAATCATTAAAATAATCTCACAAAGTGTGTGTGTGTGTGTGTGTGTGTGTGTGTGTGTGTGTGTGTGTGTGTGTGTGTGTGTGTGTGTGTGTGTGTGTGTGTATTTTCGTCTTTAAGAAAATAGAAATGCCAGGTTTGGTACTATTTTGAATATTTAAACTAGAAGCAGTATTTAGGTCTGCCAATGTTGAGATAAATGGAATATACTTACCACACAATATAGTGCCAGTAGCTTGTACTAGTGTGAACAACGTCTTTGGCAACTCACAGCAAAGCAGCGTTCGATGTCCATGGCAGGTTGCACTATCAACTAGATTAATACTATTACAATATCTGTTTTCCATTAAGATACGTTTTTCCCCATATTCAACCACAATAACAATTGGACGGTCCACTCTATATATTTGGGTCATATTCATAAGTGATTAGCATGCCAATAAGTGCATTGACTAAAATTCACAAAAACATGCTACTGATTATTCAATATCATGTCTTTTAATGGACTTCGCTCCAAAACACACTCTATTGAGAGAATGCATTCCCTCTGATCTCCAGTTCTAGAGGCCAGTTACACCAGCATCATTAATCTCTGAAGGGAAAGTTAAACACCTACCCTACTTTCCCAGGCATGTAGAGCAGCAGTGGAACCACTGGAGAGTCTTCATTCCCATATATGATGAAACCCATCTCCTGAAGCCTCTGTCTGAAGTACCTCACATTTTCTGTTAGCTGGCGCACTCTCTGGATACCTGGAAAAGAGAGGTTTTGAATTAAAAACAGAACCCATGGTGTGGCTAACATTGATGATGTGGAAGAAAGAAAACCTTTGACATTTGAAAGAAAAGATACAACTCAGAATTACCTTATATTCACATCATGTATATTTTATATAGACTACGCTCTTGTTTACTTCAGTATTGTGATACTATTCACAGTAATTTTCTCCAGCCTTTAATCAAAAACATTTTTTTTTTCTTTTGTTATAAACTGAACACATATTTTTCTCCATTAAATAAAAATACAGACTAAATTACGAATACTTGGCCACCCGGTCTCTAAGTACTTACTGTAACATAAGCAGCACAGCTTAACAAAATAACCAGAAGTGCACATTAGGCCAAGTCAAGCTTTGTTAAATGTTTTAAGATATTCCTATGGTAACCAGTTTAGAAGAAGCCTAGAATAACACTGACAATGGTTAGATTGTAGGGAGTGGGGGTGGGGTGGGTGTCAGACAGGTTTTGGAACTACCCAGCAGTCATCCTATTCCTGCTTCAACATCCCTGTGCTATAGCAATGATTTCCAGCTCTCAATGCCATCATTCTCTCATCTTGGGAAATCACCAAATCCCTTTCCCTCCAAAGCATGGCTTTATAAAGTACATTACTAAAGAAAATCTCAATTGCACTTATGTATATCAGACATAGTTAATCTGTTGTATGCTATTGATTTTGGGGTCTATTCATAAATGTACTTGCCGATTTTCCTAGATAAATTGCATTTTGTTTAAAACTAACAAAAGTCATTGTTACGGGAGATCTGTGCTGACTGTCTGATGCATGCATGGTGCTGCAGGAAGAGGGCAGCAGCCTTCTAAGATCCGCCTCTCAGTCATGGCAATGACACGGGGAGGTAGGGAAGAGGGCGTGTTGCATTTCCCTCTCTCTGATTGGCTAAGAGGTGGGCCTTGGGGGTTTGCTGAACCTATAAATTAATGCTCTGTTGTTCCCACAGATCTGCCCACATAGGACTTAAACGAGCCAGCGGAAGCTTTGTGGCCAGACAGAGAACAGTACAGCACTTTTATGTTGTAGTTTTGTTAATAGCGTTTTATTTTCTCTTTTTCTTTGTGCCTTCTGTTTTGATTATTGTTTTGTGCACCTGTGTGTGTACCCAAGGTACTCTGAATAGGGTGACCTGATAGCAAGAGTGAAAACTTGGGACACACTCAGTTGGTGAGGGGAGGAAAGAAACCAAGTGAACTGCTGCACAATGCAAGCGACGCAAACAAAGTATCTTTCTCTGTAGATAAGACTTTTTTATTCCTTCGCCTGTATGTATTGCACTTAGGCAAAAAGAGAAATTTAATTAAAAAAAAATACTTCAAAGAGGTGAACTTCCTTGTTTACTACTCAGATGACAACAATGTTTTAATGAGCCTATCAGTGCATATGTACTGGATTTTCTGTGACCTGCTGTACCGTACGTAGAAGGTGGGACAAAGTCAATGCTGCAATGCTGCTTTATTAAAGTATGCAAGATGCTCTTGGGTAACTGAGTTTTGGTACTGTTTCTGATCGATTTCCACGTCTGTATAACTTAGCAAAGCTTTGCCTTACACTACCAAACAATTCAGTTGATGCAGACATGCAGTCTCAATGTAAGGGCAAATCCACAACAGACAACTCACTCAAACAACACGCCCTAAACCAGTAGACTCTGCTGTTGCACCGCGAGGCAGTGCAGAAGCCACATATACAACTATTGTATGCTTGGGTTTTCAACGTTTAATCTAAAAATCTCGACAAATGGCGTCCCAACAGTACCTCGACCTGGACGTGGGACAAAGCCCCTAATATCGGGACGATCCCAATTTTATTGGGATGTCTGGTCACCCTATCTGTGAAGCCTTCTACCATCGCTGGTAATAACAGGACAACAGTGCCACCTTGTCAACATAAATAAATAGTGCATCCGAGTAGTGTTTAGCACTGCAAACTTCTGTCTCCTGTGTCAGTGAATTCCACAGTGGAAACGGGCGACTGTCTCCAAGCAATTTATGAATGGGCATATAGTCGTTCAAGTATGAAATCTGCCTCCTTTTTATGACATCATCAGCCCTATAAATGTTCCCAACTTTTTTAGTACTGGGTACTAGCTGACTGACTGAATTTCAGTGGACCGGTTGTATACAAAGATACCTGTGTGTGTATATATATATATATATATATATATATATATATATATATATATATATATATATATATATATATATATATATATATAGTAATTTCACCACCATTTATATGAATTGACTTTCATTTTACAATGTGTATTTTTCTATTACATCTTTAACAGCACAGAAGTAAGAATATATTAAGAGCAGTATAACTACATACATCAACTTTTTGTGCTGTTATATAATTTAAATAATTTTGTACACATACATACATGCAATAGTTTGTAGAATATATACATATTTTCTGTATAAAGTTGTATTAGACTAATGACAAATTATGAAAGAGGAAAGACAGACAGTTATATTGCATACCTTTAACAATGGTAACTTTAATTCGGTTTGGAATATATATCTTAAAAATTACAGGGAGAGAAAAACAAAAATTTTTGAACGTACTATTTTCTTGCAACATTATCCATCGTGGGTGTCAGTGGGAGGCTTGAGGTTATTTGAGACCAGTCTCCTTAACTACGCGCAACAGTAATACTGTACATCTGGCATATAATACTGTATGTAGCTCATCAGCATTCATGTAAATGGCAAGAGTAAATTTAAAAGTAGGGATCATATTTCAATCAAAGAATGCTTGGAAAAGCAAAATTAATAACCACTTAAGCTCATTTGGAAAGATTTCCAATTTCCTGCTTGACTCCCACTGTAGAGCGGCCAGCTTTTATCCTTAGTTATGGAACCCGAAAAAAGAAAAAGAAAAACTTTGATAGTACGGAGCCATATGGAACTTTAAACTTGTAGTGCAAAAATAAAATAAAAAAATGCACATGCCAAACACTAAAAGGAGGAAAGCACACTTTAGAGTTACTGAAATTATAAAGGTACGCGAACTTTAAACTTTCTCACAGGCACAGCAAAATTGCAAGCAAAACTGACAAAAATAAATGACTGACAAAATAAATACCCTAAATAAATAAAACGAATCACACGTGCGATTATAAAGAGGACCTTTTTTAAATGTTCAGATTACTTGTTTTGACAGTGGAGGTCACTTTACATTTTTAAATGGACCGCACCAAGCCTTCAATAACACCTAGTTGTCTATGGCTTTTGCTGTCGTTCAGATTTATGATTAGCAGGCTGACGTTCAGAACTGATGATAACTTTAAGCTAATGAGGTATTCGTTAACCATTATCTCAATTTGTTTAAAAAGTTCCATCGGGAAAGAATGTCCTTGGGGCTTAACAACACATGTCAGCTGTCCCTTATGAATAGCAATGGTTGTTAAAGCAGCTATGGCTGAAATCCGATCATGTACTGCTGTTTTCTAATTACGACAGCCGCTAACCCTTTATCAATAGACCCATTAGTGTTTTAATAATAATAATAATAATAATAATAATAATAATAATAATAATAAGATTTAGCACTGCATGGATTAGTGAGGTTATATTACTTTATGGGTTACAATAAAATTTGTATCGAGCCTGACATACAGTGTGCCTGGCACAACGAAGCAAGCTTTGGAAAGCTGTATTACTAGATTTCAAGCAGATTAAGTAATTTACCGAAATACATATTCATGATATTTTGATCAAAACAGTTTTATTCGTTTTAGCGCATATGTGCAACAACACAACACAACAAAGCCATGGAGTGGATCAAAACATTTTCTTCAGGCTCTAAATTTCCTGTGTCAGATCAGGCCACAAGTAGGTTTTTAACTACAGTAATATAATAATAACATATGTGCCAGATAACATAAAACAGACAGACAGCAAGTTCAAACAACCCTGTGATGGTACACCAATTTATAGAAAGAACTATGGTCTGTGTCACTGTATTTTAGAAACCCTAAGGCATTGCATACCAGAACAAGATATTTTACAATTTAAGAACACAAGGGTCTAATCCACTGATCTAACTAGTAACATATCTAAATACCTTTCCCAGCATTTTACAATTGATACAGCGATACACCAATGAGACTCACTACACATATGTTAGATGTTTTCATTACCTTGGTACACAAAGAAACACATTTAAATATGCTTCACATTTCTGCTATTTTTATCTGCTATTGTTTAAATCAACAGAAAAAACCTATTAAAAGTGAAGTGCTTGATATGGTTTCGAAAATAGACATTTTTAGATATTTACCATAGATGTTTCCTTTATCAGTATTTTTTTGCTTCAAATTATTATTATTTCTTTATGTAATTGGAGGTGGGAGCAACAGTGGCAATGCTGGCAGTGGAAATGCTGATAGCAGCCAGGCTGGCTCCTCCAGCACCGAAAGACTCCCGGGCGGTGACGAACAGGCATCCCCGGGCAGTGCCGAACAGACATCCCCCGAGCGGTTAGGAACAGACATCCCCGAACTGACAGGTCCCTCTGGAGGCGACGGCAGGAGCTGACCCTCGGGAGGTAGCTTCAAGTCCTGTGTTGGTGAGGCAGGAGACTGGTGCATCTATCCCTTGGTCGCTGATAAAGTGCTGCCAACTGTATTTTTTTTTTTATCTAATGGCTAACTGTTTTAGATAAATGTTTTCCAAGAAAACTATTTATTCATCAATAGATTCGTTGGAGAAATATAATTTTTTAATAAGAGGCAAAGATATGGTTAATAATTTCTCCTGTTTCTGTTCTAGTTGCAGGAATTATATGGGATTCGTTAATTTTCTTAAGTGTAGATGGTATTTCTTTCCATTTCTGTTATTTTGAATACTTCTCTGTCAGAAAGAATTTTATTTAGTTGACATCTGAGTTAAATAATTTCAGCATAGGTTTTGGCAGAAGATTTTTTCTTTCTTCTTTATTTTTCTGCTATTTTTATTTGATCTTCTAAAGTTAAAATTTTACCCTTGTGTTCTTTTTTCTTTGCAGAAGTATATGCTATAATTCTACCCGAGCATAACATCCCAACAGAACATTTGAATTAACTTCACCATTGTTATTTATTTGAATATATTCTTCCATTTCTTTTATCATATAGGAATTAAAGTTATTATCTTTGGTGAGTGAATTATGAGCAGATGAAATAAAAAGTGTAACAGTAATAGGAGCATGATCCGCAAAATGTAAGTTCTCAATAGTTGCATTAGAAATACTTAACCCTTTGAGTAGTGAGTTCTAAAGTGCACTGCCGGTCTGTTTTTTTTTTCTTCTGCATGCGCTTGATTATTATGCGTACAGCGTACAAACAAACTGAGAGCTACATGTTTCTATGTATGTAATGAATACTGACGAAATACAGACAAATCATTTTTATCTTAAATAAATAAAACAAATAAATATATATATATTTTTATTTAGTCATATGGAAAGGTTTTTACTAAAAAAATAACATGTAGGTAATAAAAAATGGAGTGGAACAACCACACCAACACGTCCAAGCAAAAAAAAAAAAGGGCGAGAGAGAGAGAGGCATGAATAAATCATATCCGGGTAAACAGGTTGTGGGGGCGAAGGGAGTGTTTAATGCTACAGTGTATGAGATACTCCTTGAAGCATGGAGCAACGCACAGAACTTGGCGCTGCCTCTTCGCTGTCACTTGATGTTGATGGTAAATATTCTTTACTTATGTCTTCACTGACACAATCGCTGACATCCGATTCAGTGGAAGAATTGTATGTATTTAAATTTAAATAGGAATCCGAATTCAGTACTATTACTAATACTTCTTTCTCACTGAGCGTTTTTTGCCGGTTTGCAAACACTGTTGACATTTGTTTGACTGGGTTTATTTTATGTAATTCAGTCAATATCTGGCAGAGCGCGCAAGAGACCAATAAAAAGGTATTACAGAAACCTAGTGTTAAAATATCATGTGATCAGGGGTTTTGTAGGCTCAGTAATTAAAGTTTAAAGTTGTAGAACGTACCGTTATGTTCGTACTCCCTGGGGACCAGACATCAGCGAATGTACCGGTACTTTTGTACTACACAAAGGGTTAATTAATGATTTAAAAAAATCAATTCTAGAAAAGGTTTTTTGTACAGCAGAAAAATATATAAAATCTCTGCCTGTTGTATTTTTTATTCTCTACATATCTCCAACACACCTAGCTCTCAGACAGGTTGTTCAATGCCAGAGTGGAGTTAGTGATTTTTTTAAATGTTTTATTTTTTTAAGTTCTGTCGAGAGAATTATCCATAACGGCATAACTAGTGGAAAATTGTTCCATTTGGACAATTCATTAATTAACAAAAAAAAAAAAAAAAAAATCAGACTGACTGGAATTTGGGGCATACACACTGGCCAAGACAAACTCATTTCCTCCAATTTTAATTTTAATGGCCAAAAATCTTCCCTCTGTATCTTGAATGGTATCCAGTAAATCTAAACTTAATCTTGTACTAATTAATATTAGAATATTATTACAATTATTATTGTTAACCTTAACTGTATGTATCCATCTTGTTTCAAAATTAATCAAAATCAGACCATAAGTTAGAATGAGCCCTAGAACAAAATAAAATGAGATCTCGGAACAATGAAAATTCATAACACTGAACACAAAAAACAGTGTCATAAATTCTAATTTAGTTAGTTTACCAGTTCCCGCTAGTTGAGAGCTACAGCTGAATCCTAATAACCTACTCTTTGCTGCTCTCTCCACTAGAAAAAAAGGACAGCTGCTAGAAACCATGACAACACCCTTTATATTTCATTGCTTTGAAAATAAAGCAGCAGTCCAATTAATAAATCTTGCATGTTTCAGCTTTCTCCTACTCTAAAATAAAGTTATTCGGTAACCACTAGCTCTGGGGTCCAATAATGGCCTGAAAGTGTTATTGTCTGGAGAGATGCCACGTATCCCTGGAGCACATCCAGTGTTCCAGAGGAGCTAACTGAACTTTATTGGAATGCAAGGGGGCTGTCCAAGAACAAATCCACCTGCTTTAATCTTTACCACCTGTTCCTCCAGTACCATTTCTGGCAACATTGGAGCTTTTGCTATATATATATATATATATATATATATATATATATATATATATATATATATATATATATATCCCTCCTAAAGTCCAACTCACAGGGGCGGTGGGGTGAAGACAAAGTACAGCGGGGTCCCATGACTCTGGCAGGTTCAACCATGCTGTGAAAACTTGAGTAATATACTTGGCCAAAGTGGAAGGGGCACTCACCAATCTGCCTGGCCAGTGTGGTGAGTTATAGCAAACCCCCCCCAAGATGAAAGTACAGACAAAAACATGGCCCTCATTCCCTGGAGGCTTGTTTGCCGCCAATCATGGCAGCGGCCGTTTAGGCATGAAGACATTAGGCTGCCACAGAACACTGACCCTGATCACGTACAACTGCAGATCTTTTTTAGGTGAAGCAAGACTTCAAGAGTTAGAAGAAGAACTTGGAAGAATCAAGTGGGACACTGTAGGACTAAGCTAAGTACGACAAAACTTGTGATGACGAAATCCAACATAATCAACACAGAAATGCTCCAGAAGCAAAGCCTGGTGTTTCAACTGGAATAATAGATTCAGCATGCTTCAAGATCTGCAAAAAGATGAAGCAATTGAGGTAAACAAAATCTATGAGGAAGTGACGCAAGTAATTGCAGAAACAACAAAAAACATTACTGGAACATAGAGTACAAAATGCGACCAGATGTTCACGCAAGAGACAAAAGACATCATGAAGACAAGAAGGGAAATGAAACAAACAGCTGATCTGAAGTCAAAGATTCAATACATTGAGCTCTGCAAGACAGCAAGAAAGCACATTACTGAAGATACAAGGTCGTTCAACTGTAGGTTGGTAAAGGAAACTTTTAAAAACAAATGAAGCATGAAGAAAGCAAAACAAAGACTGATCGTTGGGGACAAATGTCATCAAGAACTGTGAAGTGAATTTGAAGACAGTCAAGGAGCTTTACGGAAAATTATATCGAGATCAATGAGCAACGTAGCAGATGACGAAGACGAGATGGAAAAAATGCAACCCGAGGAAGAAGTTCCAGATATTCTCCTGGAAGAAGAGAAACATGCTATCAAACATATGAAGATGGGAAAGGCACCCGGAGAAGATGGCATAACGATTGACATTGTGAAAGAAGGAGGTGAAGAAGCAACAAAAATACTGTCGTGTGTTTTTACAGATTGTATTAAGCAAACGAAAGTGCCAAATGACTGGAACACATCAGTGATACTTTACATGTGAAAGGAGATGAAGAAGACCTCAAGAACTACAGACCTATTAGTTAACTTCCTTTAACCTTTACTCTGTTTACCAAGACACTTACCAACAGACTTCAAGATAAATTTTAATCGGCACAATCAAATGAGCAAGCAGGAGCCAGGAGTGGATTTAGTACAATGGATCATCTTCAGGTTGTACGGCAAGTGATTCAAACCAGCAACGAGTATGAACTGCCACTTTGCATGGGATTCATCGACTATGAAAAAGCCTTTGACTCTGTTTACAAAAGATCTGTATTAAGCTCTCTGAAAAAACAAGGAACTGAGAAAACGTACAGAGACTTGACCAGAACCATATATAAGAATGCAACATCCACAGTAAGACTCCATAAAAACAGCAACAAAACCAAGATTAAAAAGGAGTTTGTCAAGGAGATACAAAATTTCCACCAAAGCTCTTCCCAGCCACCCTAGAAGACATTTTCAAAACACCAGATTGGGAAAATAAGGCTGAAGAGCAATGGAGCCTACTTGAATCACCTAAGATTTGCTGATGACATTGTCATATTTACAACGTGCCCAGAAGAACTACAAACAACAATACAGTTCAATATGAGGCTAGCATCAAAGTAGGTAAGAAAATGAACCTGAAGACGATTCAAGTCATGTTCAATAATTATACCACTCCACAGGTAATTGAAGTCAATGGGATCAATTTTGAAGAAGTCAGTAACTACGTATACTTAGGGCAGTTACAGTGGCGGAGCAATAGCAGATGTAGCTGCGCTCGGGCCCATGCACTCAAGAGGGCCCCGGAAGGGTTCAAAAGTTTTTTTTTTTTTTTTTTTAGTTTTTTTTTTTTTTTTTTAACAACGATACTATCCTTCGCATTTACATTTACATTTATCACTTTAGCTGCCGGTGTGCGGTGCCAGTAATTCAGACTGTATTGTCCCTCATTTCAACAGGTATCGCTATTGTCCTAATTATACGGGGCGCACTTGTCAGGCGTGTCAGGTCCAATTTATTTTCACATGCGCTGTTTAAAATAATTCGTTTTCAGAGTAAAACAGGTTTAAAGGGCACTGAATTGCAAAAGTACACTCAGTACTGCATCTCCAGCCAAGTCCCACTCCTTGTTCGCTGTATTTTTCACACACCTCTTCAAAGACGTGCATACTGATAAATCCTCTCCTGATCACTCGTTTTATCATCAAACTCCTTGATAATGTGATCCAAATGATTATTTTACTACTATAACATCTCAAAAAGCTCTGCAAATGTCCGTGACATTCTTTGAGCACTGGATGCAGAAGCAGCTATCTCCTTTGTTTATGCCCGTGTTATCTCTGTGGTGCATGGGGCTATCAGATACGCCTTTTTTCTCCTGAGAAAAAACTACTAGAGACCTGTGCTTTATGTCTTTTTGATGATGTCGGACAGGGTCCGGCATTGGAGTGGAAAGGGAAAATCGTAACGTCTGACCTGGTCCGACATAGGACCGCAAAGGGTTAATGACAATGAACTTGTTTTGTCAACATAGAACAATACTAGGGAACGCATTTATTTATTGTCTGTATTAGGGGTGGTACATAGGGCCATTATCTGTGTTTGTATTTGTGCCCATGCTATTAGTATTCATGTTTGTATTTATTTATGAATTCCGGTTTGACGAATACATACCCGAAGTGGGTGAGGGCAGAAGTTGTTTAAAATAGTTTTTTTACGCTTATTTACACTGTAAAAATGTCAAAACAATGTGCCGTTTTCTATACAACACATGCACACTTCACTTATACTGTGTATAATATATACCGTGCAGTGCAGTCATGTGCTGTATTTTGTAACAAAGCTCTACTATAAGTAGGGCTCTTCGTGTTTGTTTTTTACTGTTGATGATGTAATGTCCCTTTAAGTTTGTTGTAAGCCGTCATCATTTCTTAATTAACTCTTGTAGAAGTGCTGACTGTAAAACAAGATCGCTTTTGTTGTGTTTTTTTTCTTCCCGGATCAGAAATTCACAAAACACAATTAAGAGAAAACTTGCATAACAGGTGAAATATTGCAACAAGTCACTAGGATTTCAAAATCTACAAAGAGTTAAATTAAGAAATTAGGTCTGCTCAAAACAAGCTTGCAAGGGACATTACATCATCAAAAATAAAAACCGAAAACGAAGAGCCCTAACTATAAGTAATGGAACCACAATAACCACTAAATTGAACAATAATGAAAATAAATACACTACATTTTTAAGGCTTGTGGCCTTACAGCAGTTGTCTATGTGCAATAATTTCCACAAATGCATTGTTCCCATGTGCAAAGCAATATCTCTGCATGCGTGCAAGGAAAATTCATTATATATATATATATATATATATATATATATATATATATATATATATATATATATATATAATATATATATACACACACACTTAACTGTGCAATTCTGTACACATTTTACTGCACTTTTCTACAATGATCTACAAAAAACAATGCAACTACTTACAGTAACTATAACAACAACAAAGTCGAATGAACGATAATGGAATTTTATTTTGTCAAACGATTACAATGCAGAGAAAGCAGCACCAATATCAAACAAAAGATGCAATCAAGACTATTTATTATACACCACTAAAAGAACTACAGTATTAGAACATCATAATAAATTATTAGTTTAACTTATTATTTACAAAATAGTCTGATCTCACAATCAGACAGCAAGTGAAACGTAGCAAATCAAAACAATTTAATAAAAAAACAATGAATTTACTGAGGCAAGCGTAGGCAAAGCAGAGAAACGCTGCCTTTGTTTAAATAAATATAATTGTGATTGTGGGGTGGAAAAAACAGCACTGCAAGCTACACAATGCTAAAGAACTACCACATGGAGAGACTGCACACTCTAACCACAGGCAGTCACGGAGCCGCCATAGCTGTATTAAACAAGCAAAGAAAAAAAAAAAAGCTTTTTAAAATCAAATAAACACTTTTCTAAAATGCCAACCTTTAGTGAGACAGCATTTTTCCTCTTTCACACAGCCTGCAGTACAGCTCCTTTTTGGAGTCTAGTTTTGCAACCGTGCACGATACACAGAGACAATCATCTTGCTAAGCTTTTTACAAAAATATAATATGATTTCAAACATTATGATTATTCGTGCATATCCTAATACATCCTAATAAATACACTAGGGAACGTTATTGTGATATTGTGACTTATTTTATATTTATTTATTTATTCCTGTTTTAAAATTGAATATTTGACTGCAAAAAAAATATATTTTTTTATATAAATATAAAAAAAAGGTCTGACATGCATGGGATTTGACACTACAATATTCAGTTTGCAAGCGTGTTGTGTTACTGTCAGTGCTACACGATTAGTTGAGAAAAGCAGTATTTTGAAAGATGAAGTCAGCCAGCTGAGAATTCTTGGGACTGTTATGGAGATTTTTCGAGGCACCATTCATCTTCATCCTCTTACTCTGAGAGTCTGATCTTGAACTCTTCTGATCTTGAAAGTTTTGTTTTCCTGTCAGTGTAATGCTCATTGTGGTCCCTACTGGCGCATGGAAGTACGGTTCTTCTCGATACTGGTTGATGAGAGTAACGCTACTTGTGGTCCCCACTGGACAAAAACAAACGTACATTTTTCTGAGAATTAGCTATGCTGAAGGATATATATATATATATATATATATATATATATATATATATATATATATATATATATATATATATTTGGTAAAAGTAAACATTAATAAATACTGAAATAAATGAATACATAAATTAATACATAAACATTTCTTTCTTTCTGTATCTATCTTGATATTTTTTCACTAATCACATAAACACTTCCAATTAATACTGTAGGAAATGAAAATACTCAACCGTTCTTGTTCAATTGTATATTAGTGAAGATTTTGTAAATAAAGGTTGTCATGCTTTCATATATTACAACTGCATTGTTGCAGGACTTGTCTGTTCATTTTGTCTCATTTGTCTTTTATATGTTACATGTATTGTAAGGGGAACGGGTCACGTTGTTACTTGGGAAAGGGGAGGGGTGAGTGAATGAGTGGGGAGAATGTGTGTTGTTGTTTGCGGGGGTTACAGAGCATGGATGTGACTGGTTGATGAGCCGGACAGCGGTGGGAAAAGACAGGAGATTATAGAATAAGGGGGTGCATGAGTCTGGGGGATGGGAAACAGTCCAGCGCTGAACTTGAATGAGAAACTGTGAGTGTGATTGAGCGAGCGTGTGAGGTATGACTGGAGAGAATACGCAGTGAAAGTGCCAAGACTAAAAAAATAGGGTTATTATTTTGGTGCTGGGAATTCCGGCCCTTAACAGGAATTCTCTGTAGTTTCAAATAAAACAAACATTCTGAGAATTCAACAGTCTCCCCGAGTACTACTTCCTAAAACATGAAAATGTTACAATATACTAAATGAATGGATCAACTTATGATAGTTTGCAAAATCAGATGAAAGCTTTCAATACAATCAGGATAAAACATAATCATTATTTACAAAATCCTGTCCGTCTTGTTACTTGTTAAAAACTGTAACTTTACTGCTATGCTACTTGAAAATGTTATGAAATGGAAGTACATAATGTGGCATGAAAGCTAGGGCCTCTGCATTTCAAGCTGCTGGACCCATGTCTTGGGTTCAATTCCCACACAGGGTTTAAATTGCAAACTTTATATGTAACAAACATTTTTTATGTGAAAAAATGTAGTTGATATGAATGACACTATCATTAAACATACATAGTTTTGCACACATAACTTTAAAATGCATATATATATATATATATATATATATATATATATATATATATATATATATATATATATATATATATATATAAAGGCAGGATTTGAACCCTAACTAGTCATATTTTCACTCCAACTACATAACCACTATGCTACACAGATTCACATCTTAACCCTTTCAACAGACTAGGCTACTATTTACATTTACCCTATCCAAACAGCAATACATTGCCTCAGTACAGATAGAACAATTTTATGTAACGTGTGTGTGTGTGTGTGTGTGTTATAAGTGAAAAAATAAGTGATATCTGAAACAAAAACACTGGAAATGTGAAAAAATAAAACAAAACAAAAAAAAACACAGAGTTATCAAAAGTGCCCAGCCATTTAAAGTGGAGATATCAAAAACACAAGCCAAGTTTCAAGAAACCATTGGGGCAACCTTACCCAGCACAAAGCAAACAGGCACAACTGTAAAACTGATGGGGACCAAGGTTGCCCCAACTGTTTCTTCAAACTTGTGTTTTTTATACAAGCTAAGTTAGAAGAAACAACTGGGGCAATCTTGGTCAGCACCAAGCAAATAGGTACAACTGTAAAAGTGGTCGGGGTCAAGGTCAAGTTAAATATCTTGATAGATGAGAAAAGATAACCGTTCCTTCTTCCAACACAGAAAAAGAAAGTAATGAGAAATCTGTTCCAATCCTAGTGGGCCACCCCCCAAAAATATGTTTTTGTGATGTATTGGGTCTAATGAGTATATGGCATACAAATGATTAATCGCTGGCTGTGTTCATTACCCTGGGCTCTGGTAGAAGAACAGGGAACTCTGTTTTAAGGACTTGGCACGACACATCCTTGGAAACAAACGTTTGCTTTTGTCTTGATTACCTGGTAAAATACTGGCAGGTATTTCAAATAACACAAAAAGACCTTATCTCAGCAAAACTAATCACGCAAGTTAGTGTTATTTGGATGAACTATCTATAAAAATATATAAAGACTTTAATGTGTTCTACAAATAATTGTACAATAAATGTGTGAACAGGTGAAGCTGGCCTCAAATTAATCCACATGTGTTTAAGCCATGTATTGTTTTGTTGCCTGGTTGTTAATTGCCTGAATGTGTTTCTCTTTTATTAGAACAAAACAAAACAAAACTGACAGCATTCATGAGTACCATGCAGAGGATTCAGTACTATTACCATGCTATAAAATAATTATATTTTCTCAACTTAAATGTTAGGCTGCCATTACTTAAATTAAAATCACAAGTAAAGGAATTACAATTATAATACTGTCAAACTGGGGCACTATGACGTTCACTTTTTACCGCACAAGATGAACCACAGCTGGATCATTTTTAGACCATTTTACAGTACAAGAAAATCTACCTGGATTGTATCAAACACTTATTTTTAGGAGTAATCCTAGAATAACCAGACAGATGGCTGAAGCCATTCATTCCCCAGTGTTGTAAAAATCACTTAAGAAAACCTTTGCTTATCTCGACAGGGTACAGGTTCAAACTCAAATGTAATAAATGAAAATATAAATAACATGAGGTGCCAGTGCAGAGTTTACACCAGTTTTTCAAATGGGAAAACCAAACCAGTAAGGTTACAAATTCAGAAGTAATAATAATAAAAAATAACTACATGGATACATTGTATAGGGGTAATCTAGGGGTGTGTGTGTGTGTGTGTGTGTGTGTGTGTGTGTGTGTGTGTGTGTGTGTGTGTGTGTGTGTGTTGTGTGTGTGTATACACACACACACACACACAAACACACACACACACACACACCAACATCCCTATTAGTCGAATACAATATAACGGCTGCACGTTAGATTAAAACTGACATAAAGTTTGGTATTTATCATATTTACTTGTTGATGAATACTGTGTGTTGATGAACTAGAGTTTCCAGTCCTGGACTTTCTGTTGATATTGTGTACTTTTCCCTATGTGATGCACAACTAACTTAAAACCGATTGGCTTGCAAAATGATTAAGACACTAGCTCAATGCCTGAACCTATTACAGCTGGTGAAATCTGGTCTCCTTCTGATCCATCTGACACTTATTCTGAAAGCATTAGCGGTCACGTGTGCTGTGAATTAAACATTAGTCAATTCTCTGAAGTGTAAGAGTACACTTCAACAAGGGCTGTGTTAACTTGCAATTTTCAAAGGGTCTGTTTTCAGAATTCTCCAGTGATTTAACAGCACCTCAAGGGTTTGTCTAAGCTCAGATCAGGCTTTGTGCAAGTCAAGTAACTTAACTGTTTTGAATTCTTACCCACTGTTGTTCCATCCTGTCCCATGATGCACTTCAAGACCCTCAGAATCTGTTTGGCGACAGGTGGCGACATGGAGGTAGCATAGACAGAGCTGTGTGAATGGGTACGCAAAAAATCTACCAGCTCCTGCAAAAAAAAATAAAAAAATAATAATAATAATTGTTTATCTCTTTCATTTAAAAGCTGTAAAGAGCACACAGCTGGATTAGTGGTTTCCCTTTTGCACAACTCTGGAAAACACATACATTTACTTTAATCCTGCTACTTCAGGAACATTAAAGTAATGTCCATCCTTTTAAGACTGCCAAAATATGTTTTACAGTTTTAGTTGCAAATAGTTACAACTCAAATTATGTCGACATTTTGTTGTTTATGATACCTATATTGGATCTGTACTCTGTGAAAGTCTGAAGCATGTCTAACATTGTGAGCACAATGATCTCGTTCTGTTCATTGGGTGCATGTACAAGCCTAGTTTGTCAGCTTATTATTAAAGAAAATAACAGTGAAAGTGCTCCATGTGCATTTGGTCTGTGGTGCAGTTTAACGATTATCCTTTTGAACTTGTGGAGAGCAATTTCCTAATTCCTTTTTCTATGTTTATTGCACAGCTAATTGGGTTCGTTTTTCATAGCTTATTCTGTGTCACAATGTCTAGTGGAAACTTTTGTAGTGACGGCTTTATAAACGAATAAATTATGGCCACCTGAATATTATGTTTACTAAACATTAAATGGACATAGCTACAATCCCTTACCTTTCTATGACAATCAATTTAAATAGCTGTCTTGCTCTAATAGTGAGATGTTTTCTCTTTCTATCTGGCTGCCCCCTTGTTTGCAATGTTAATGTTTCAAAAGCAGAAACTGTAAAAAAAAAAAATATTGTGAATATATGCAAATGCCACCCAGTCAATGGACAAAAATAAAAGGAGAGGGAATGACACCTCTGAAATGACACTTTTGATATGATATGAGGTAAAACAATGTGTGGCAGCAGGTGTAGCAGTGCAGTCACACAATAGCTCCACTAACATGCTTCCCTGTTGGGAGATCGCCTCCAAGAGCTTATCCAGCTGCTCAAAGTTCTCCAATCTATGACACCGGTGGCTCTTTCACCTCCTCTTAGGAGGAGAAACCAGAGAAGATGAGGAGGACCGTGAAGCTGGTCATGATATTCTCATTTCCTTAGGCACACAGCTCTCATGAGATGACACAGTTCTCTTTTTCTAAGCTGAAGAAGGAGGTGTCCAGGTGGAATGGACAGAGAGTGCTCTACAGAGCTGCATGACACTGGTTTCTCTAATGTACGCTTAAAGAAGACCACCCAAAACTCACAATAGTTGCGGTCGGCAGGTGCCTCTTTAGCATGGTCCGGACCCAGACAGGCAGTGCATCTGTCATGCCTGTCCTCCATGGGGAGACCTATCTTGCATATGTTGCAAGAATGAAACTCTGGCATAATGAAACTGCAATACTGTGCAATGCAAATGACCTTTGACTGTAATTGCTATAACAGTATAGTATATATTACTAGTACACAAAGGGGACTGTTGAACAACACACACTGCAATGTTACTATGCAGCTGGCAGTGAGACAAAAGTGATCAAAGACACTAACCAGAGCTGACTAGATTAATAATGACTAGGCACTGTCTTGTATCGAATGCTTAGCACATGTACGGTTTACTATAGTACAATGTACGGTACACACAGAATGTGAATATAGTGCACAAAGCACAGAACACACAGTACAATGCAACACTATGGTACAGTGCACAGAGACGGTGCATGGTATGCACTGTGTAGTACAGTATGGTGGGCAATGCACAGTATACACAGTACAGTACAAACGGTATTGTATAGTGCTAATGATATTGTATAATGCCCAATGTACAGTATATACAGTCAGTACATAGCGCACAGTAACCCTGGAATGGTACGGTTCTTGGTACAAGTACAGTGCACATGGTATGGTACGCTGCATTACTGACCTACAGTTACAGAAGAAGCAATATGCAGGGATGCCCACCTGTATGACTTCTGGCTTAACACAACACAGCCCTAAGACTGGAGGAAGCAGCCTTTGCAATGGTACTGCAAGCAGAGACCAGAGCGGCAACGAAACACTGTGGGAAGGACTGCAAGCAATCAGACCTGAAGCAGAGCTGAGCCAAGCAACTGCTATCGAATCGGAAGGGTAACCTCCTTCGTTGTACAAAGAACCGACGGGAACGGGAGCAGGTCTGGTACCTACAGTTACCACAGGAGAGATAGAGGGATCCTCACCTATAACGCTTTTTGGCAAACCAACAGATTGAAAAACACAAGGAAAGCCTACTGGTAGAATCCTAACAGTCTTCACACTAACTCTGCAAGCAGATCTTAATGTGGCAATGAGACATTGTGGGAAAAGCTGCAAGCAGATTGACCCAGCGTGTGCGTCTCTGTCCACACAGGACAGCTGAGCCCAGCCGCCGCGTAGTATTTCTGTGGAAATGGACAGAAAATACAACAAAGAAAACAATTTCTTCTCACGCAAAACAGTAATCAAACAGTTACCGTTATTTTAATATATTTTTTATAATAAAAAACAACATTTTTATTTTACACTTCAACCTAAGCTAGCAGCTTACAAGAGAGCACAAGCAGCCGGCTTAAGGCGTTTGATCTCGGGGAAGGAGCAGCGGAGCTCAAGGTCCCTAAGCGACTACCAAACAACCACGGCTGAGTGCAGAATACGTGAAGTAATTTTTACTAAAACACGTAAAAAACAATCGCAGTAAGTGATAAACACGAGCAAACAATCAGATAAAACAATGAGCTTCATGCACTAAACAGCGGTAACCAGTTTACCATGCAATAAGCCTGTTACTGCATGTTTTGTACACCTGCTATATTCGCTATATTCAAAATGACTTTGCACACTAAATTAATCGTGTGCAAAAAGATACCTCGTGCGAGTCACTTACATACAATTTATAATGGTAATCCATGGAAATGTATTCAAATTCTCTCCCCTAATACCGCGAGGGAGGGACTTTTTATAAAAAACATATTTACTTAAAGGTCCTAACTTTCTTAAGTGTCTCAATGCGTGTTAAGTTTACCGCTTACTGAAACCAGGTGGTGTCTGTCTAAATCACAATATAAATAGAGCAGACCACAAGTAGTGCTGTGTGGGAAACATGATAAACACGTATATCTGCTTTCAGGTACTGTATTTAATTTTTTCCAGGATAGATGACTGCCCGCATTCCACAGAACACTACAAAAATAAAATGTCAAATATAGGCTACATTGGATGTCTTTCGTTGGTTTTGTGGATTAAGGGCAATATTTTAACATACAGTGTTGTTTAATACTGTACATAATGATATGATTCTGACAATGCAACTTACCAAAAGATGACTGCACATGAACTGTATTACATAAACATTTCCTTTATTCAGATTCCAAACATGTTGCTTTCTCAATGCAAGAATGCATTGTAAGAATAGACAGTGGGTGCGTTAAGTAAGTGAGTAATTCAGATCGGCTCAGTAAAATAATCAACTTAACGACTTGCTCAGTTCCACTCCTGCTGAGCCGCTCGGAGCGCTCCTGAGCATTTCTCATCAGTGATCAGAGGGAGCGGACGCAGTGGCCACCTGCAGGAAACAAGTGGAGATGACAGGCAGGAATGACACATACGTTTGTCAAGAACAATGAACTGTTTACGACTTATGAAGTTTCATTTTTAAATGTAGAGCTGTTATCAATGTATTATTATTAGGCTTGTAGTATTAATATTATTCATAATGTTCATTATTAATGTCGGTATTGTCAGTATTAAACACAGCCAGATATGAGGTTCAGTCCAAACAGAGTGCCGTACTCAGTGAGGTATAGCAGGGGACAGCAACTTCACACAGGGCCATTTCATCTACCATCACCTCAGAAACACAAACAAGCAAAAAATTATTATTCTCCATTTTTAAATGTCGCTCAGTGCTCGCATGTAGCAGAGCTTTAAGTCATTTAAATGAGCTCAGTGTGCTTTCTGAGCATTCTCACTCTCAGCGGATCACTTACTTAACGCACCCAATGCTGTATAAAAAGCTGGAAGGTTAAAGTTTCTTAAAAGAAAAAAAAAGAAAGAAACCGCACACTTGCAATCTCTTTAAAAGAAACACATTTATATTTAGCCAACGTTTCGGTACCAGAGTACCTTCAAAATAAACCAGAGGTGGATAAAGGTGAACAAACACATCTTTGTTTTCAGTTAATTATTTTCTGTTTCTCCATTTTGACCGTCTCAAAGCAAGACATGATGACGTTTTGAGTGTCAGCAGTCTCTTTTGTGCCCTTGTGGGCGGGCGCGACTGCGTCACTGGCACTACGTGCAGCTTTGGAATATCTACTTATTATCAAAGGATTAACACCCACGAGGTAACGGTTGCATTTCGTACTTGAAAGGGAACATTGTGGGTTATGTCAGCTCTGTTTTCGGAGCAATTGAGACCAGCATGGAGGCTTCATTCATTGTAATGAATTACAATAAATGGAACAGTTGAAAACCCCCATTTTAATGTTTACAACAAAACACTGTTTGATGGACTATTTTTTTCCCAAAGCAGAAGGATATATGAATCAATTGTTAGTGTTTTTTTTTCTTCCTTAAATTGTATCTGTTTTATAAGCGGAATAACGCACTCCAGGGCTTGTGCGTTGTGCTGCATTAACATACGGCTATGTTGGTTGAAGGCACTTAGTTTCGCTTCATGCCTCAAACCCAACTACAACCATATGTTAATGCAACACAATGCATGCCCTGTCATGTGTTATCCCTTACTTATTCAATTTATTTTTATTATTCAACTTATTTGTCTTGCATATTTTTTTTCTTCTGTTAAACTTGCTATACAGAATTCTTGGGGAGAACCCTGGGATTTGGGATAACTGCACTAGTTGTATTGCCATTCTTTTTTCGAGGGTTTATACCTTTATTTTTTTATTATTGTGATAGGGGAGACCTGTGCTGGCTATCAGGCGCATGCATGATCCTATAGGGGGTGGTCGGGAGCCCTGTGGGATCCGCCTGCCAACCACAGCAATGACACAGAGAGGTTGAGTGTGGGTGTTTCACATCTTCCTTTCTCTGAGTGGTTGGAAGAAGGGTCTTGGAGGGGGGATCGACCAATAAAAATGACTCTTTGCTGTTCCTTCGCATTTGCCCTTCTAGGAGAAACTGAGACCCAAGCCGCACCAAATATTATTTTCAGCACCTGCATGTGCACGATAAATCATCTGACAACAGAAAGCTTACCATTGCTGGTATTTTTCAGCAAGCTGCCGTGGAAACGAACTTTACCGCTGCTGATATTGTTTGCCCGCGGTACAACAGTGCCACCTTGTGCCTTAAATAAACATTGGACGCTGGTGAGGCAATCTCGAAAAAACTTTGTCTCCTGTGTGTTCAGTGAAAACCCACACCCTCCTACAGTTAAGTATGCATGTTCTCTTAAAAGAGTACATATTATATCAGAAAAATTATGATAATGATATAAACTGTTTGCAGAACAAAAGTTTAGAAAATGTGTCCTATTATATTTAAATTTTCAATCACTGCATTACCATTACTCATTTATACAAAAAAATGGCACCTCTTAAATATCCAATTGCACTGCACTGAATAAATACAATTAAGTTTGTTAAAGAAACATTTCATTAAACAAAAAAGACAAAAATACATTTAGGAATTACCTTCTTGCCAGCTATGTATCCCCCAGCTGCTCCAAAGCTCTTGGTGAAGGTACCCATCATTACGTCGACATCTGAAGGATCTAATCCAAAATATTCTGTGACTCCACGGCCCGTCTGCCCCACTGCCCCAATGCTGTGAGCCTCATCCAAGTACAGATAAGCCTTGTACTTCTTCTTTAAAGCTACGATCTCTGGCAGCCGCACAACCGAACCCTCCATGCTAGGAAGGCAAGGAGAGATTCAGATAGCAACAATTAAACATGCTTTGTTGTTTGGTTTTTTATTTTGTTCTCTCAAGTATCTTCAAAGCCCTTTTCTCCATCTGTTCAGATAGATATAGTATTTTTGCAGACATGGAGAAGTCTGATTAAGTAAACTACCCAACTCCATCACCTAGCTAGCCAAATAATGGTAGACGTCTTCAACAAAGGACAGCTTTGAAGAGGAAGAGCATTTAACCATTTCATCTTACGGTGGATGTTTGATATAGGTTGTAACAGAAGTTAGGTTTTAGGCAAGCAAAATGTCAAATCACATAATGGTACACAATCTGCAAACACTGCTTCAAGAAAGCTCTCGCTAGAAGCCTTACGCAAGTAAAAATATCCAATGAAGCAGGAGTTACCTGAAGCAAAATTAAAGCTTTAATAGTGTATTTAAGGGTCGTTTATATGTATTTACTGAACCACATTAGGCTGCTTGAAGCTAAGACAGTGTTTTCAAATTCTAAAGCTAAATTAGCTTTTGCAATCTACCTCTGAGGAAGAGACTGCTAAGCTCATGATGGGTTGTGAAATAACATGATGGGACTTATTCTGAGTTTAAACTCAATTTTATTTTAATACCACTCTTAATAGTAGCGACTTGTTTTCAGAAACTGGGTATTTTAAAATTAAAATTGGCCTCATTTACATGGTGGCTAACATATTATTACAACAATTCCACACTCCACAGAAGTACTATGTGTTGTAACATGCATGATAATTTACCATTCGAAGTTTCTCTATAGTAGATCTATATTTTTTATAGGTTTCACCTCAGACGTTATGTGTTTAAAGTTGCAGCTGAATTACCTGTAAATGCCCTCGACTAGAATGAGGATTTTCTTCCATGGCCGATGAGTTCGAGGCTGACCGTGCACAATGGCGTCTCTCAGTAATTTCTCTAGGCTCTGTAGGTCTAAAGGAAATCAGAAAATGATTCAGTACCATCAGGCAATCGGACGCACGCTGGAACATCACAACAGCAACTGTGATTCAACCTTAAAATGAATCCATGTAATTACCGGCTTTTTCATTTTGACTTGCCGTAACGAAACAGCAAATACTGAGCAGAAAAACAAATTAGTCCAAATTAATTTTATTATCCACCCAGACTTCCATTACATCAGAGTAGATGTTAAAACTTTATGCTGATTTGAGCTAGGCTCTAGCCAAGATAAGCACCAACTAAGACATAGCTTTACAGTAAACTAATGTGATTAATCTGCGTCTCCATCTATTTGCATTTCTTTCCATCTGATGATGTAGATATCCTTCTGCCTGGTGTTGATGGCTGAAGTGTAATTCTGGCCCCAGGGATCAGCTTATTTTGCCTCCCCAGCACATCAGCATGACAACTGTCTGGATTGAGCTAAGTAAGGTACATCTCTGGGGTCTTCAAGTGGGCACCTTCCATCCTCTGTGTTTCATTGACTAGCCCACGGCACCTCAAGAAGTCTCGAAAGTGATTCTGGTGTCCCAGCATCACGCCCCTCTGTCCCCAACTCGACCCGGCCCACCTTACTTGTACATCAGCATTGCTTTCTTTCAAAACCAGACAATCAATACAAAGCAACCCGTCTTGTAGCCGCAACTGCTGAGTCAGCCACTCACAGCCTGTCAGCTTGACTGGCGCTCAGCATCTTTCACCAACAAACTGAGATATCTGGCATTGTCCAGATAAACTGTAAGCAACCCTTACTATTTTTCTAAAACTTCTGAGCTGAAGGGTTCAAGGTTGTCGCCTTTGGCTCAAGACGCATAACGTGGTCAACTACCACACGAGTTTGACGAGCACTACTGCTTAAACAATAGAGACAGACAGTGAATTTAAAACACTGACATACCAATCATTCCCACACATCTTAAAATCCATAAACAAATCTTAAAACCCCTAATATACTGACACCTGCAAAAACAAAGCTGTGTCTTCTATTAATGAGTATATAATACTTATAAACGGATGTGTACAATTACCAACACAGGTGCATAAACAAATCATTCTCAAAAGTGAGTAGCCTGTGAACTACCTGTGGTCCAGTTTCTCCTGATGCACACCTGTTATGCTGTTAACCCCCACAAGGTGCCACTGTATTTAAAATATGCAATAGATTTAATTGGAAAAGGGAGTCTGGTTTTCCACATTAAAATTATATGAGTAGTAGAATGGAGGAACTTGAATCACAGCCCGAGAATGAATATATAAAAACAACACAATAATACAGCTCATCTATAGTAAGTGCTGTCAACGGTACAAACAGTGGCAGGTGTAGTTAAAATGCTGTTTTGCTGCATTTGATAGATACATTTAAGCCCTTATGACTGCAGTATAATAAAAAGCTTACTTATTATTATTATTATTATTATTATTATTATTATTATTATTATTATTATTAGTAATTATTCTCAAAAAGTTTAACCACCAGCATTAAAACTGACAAATGTATTTCCTACCTTCAAATGAATAGAATGTTCCTGCTTAAATGCTTATCAATTTACTTTAAATAGCTGTTCTTAATCAAATGTCTTTAAAGTAGCTTTTTCTTAATTAATAAAACTGTGTTTGGCAGTGTATTTATTTATTTACACTAATTCTGAAGGTGTCAGGACTTTAGCATTGAATGCACTACAGGCTAAAAAATAAAATAAATCTAGGAAATCGTACACAGCAACAGTGTTCCTGGTTTAGAGTGTACATGAGGTCAGTGCACCAACGATAACGCAATGCCTCATTGATCCTGGACTATCCAGCTAGTGCACTTCGGCCTGACGCATACACTTTCCACTCACCTATCCCCTAAGTGGTATGGACTTTGAACTTTATGGTGACATAATGTGAAATATTACATCATGTGAAATAACAATAGCTAAAGTATTAACTTGAGTTGGTTCATACTGGTTTCATATTTTTCAGTAATTTATTGTACAGCTATTCAGTTTATCATTACCTGTCTGTAACTACTTGAACTTGTTTCCAGTCCAGATAGGTGTCTACACCCTTTCACTGCTTCAAAAAATATTTAAGGTGTATCAATACAGTAATTTACAACATCAGCACAATGGAAACACTGCATCACAATCTTATCATTACTGTTGTTTATTCTTAACAATAAAATATACAAAAAAAACAAAAGTCTGTATTTTTCTTAGTCTGAGTAATAGATTTTCATAATAAAACAAAGACTACAGGCGTGACCAATTTAAATCCTGGAGGGCTGTTCCACTCCTGGGTTATTGTGTTACATAGTCTGACTTTAAAGGTTTAATAATTCACTGAATTAAACCATTTAGAATAATGTTAAAACAAAGAGAGATTAGCAATTATTTTTTGATCCAGCAGATGGAGACATTTGAGCAATTTTGTGTGAAAGCAGCAAATAGTACATGCTGTATGCTGCTTTCACACAAAAGAGCAGTGGGTCTGCTCAGGGCTGTGTGAAGAGCCCAGTTGTGTGGGTACGCAACTGAAAGAAAGGTACTGTGTGTTCAATCAATTTTGTTGTGGCTGGTAAATGGTTTAGCCATCCAGTGACAGTTAGGTTCCTGACGTGTTTAGTCAGCGCTTCAAAACGGAGTTAGGCTTTGGTTTATTTGATTTGTGTAAATTAAAAGTGCATCACTGTGCTGCAACTGCAAAATCCTGTGTCTTGGGCAAACGGACGACCGGGAGTGACAGCCGTATTACCACACGCACGCACGCACGCACAATCTTTAAAAAGTCCTTAAAGCTTTGTGAATCGGGTGTAGTATGTAGCCAGGAAAGTGTTAATTCAGTGCAGGCGAAAGAATATATAATATCACATTAAAGTTACCACACACTGGGATATAGTCTGATGTGTCAAACCTAAACTGTTGATCAAGATGAAACTCCAGACAAACCTGTTTAACCACATGCTGCTGTGAAATTACACGATGTAGCCATTTACATAAAGGACTTGCTGCTTCCAAGCTATATTTTTTTTATTGTTCAGCTGTCTTACACAATGTTGGCTTCTAAACCTGAACCCGAAAACCAACACCTGTTTTGTTCTCTCACTGCGAGCACTCCAACCTTGAGTGAGCGATTCATGCATCTTTATATACACATTATACCCTGTGCACCAATACATACACACCAACAATAACACACCACATTAAACATAAAACAAAATACACACAGAGGCAGGGCACCCCACCACAATAAGTCAGTATTATTGTATATGAATGTAGGGTTGTTAGTATATGTTCACAGGAACAGTGTCAGGTTTATAACAAGCTGAAAATCTGGGTAACAGTTACCTTTCATCTCTATAGCCATCGTCAAAAATAGCTAACAAGTGAATATAGTTTGCTGAAGAAAGTAGAAATATTGACTACAACATTTTTCTTTTTTTTAAATGTAGAATAAATCCAAACATGTTTGCTTGCATACAAGTAATGATAATGTACACACTTTAATATAGATAAAGTCACTCCTGGCTCACTGTAACATCAATATGCCTGTTCCTGTATTTCAGTTGCATTTTTCATGCCTAAAGATGAAGACGTGAGCCGGAATGTGAACATGGTGGCAGCAGAAAGGATTCTGTTAGCTACACTAAGTTTCAATATCAATAGCTTTATACAGTTTTTACAGCTTAAGGTCCAGTTTTGTATAAATATTCCTAAACTAAATAAGCTGAAAACAAAAGTCAGATTTATACAGTTAAGTGCTACCTCCAAATGTCATGATTCACGAATTCCTTTTTGATTTGTTAATTCACGGTCAGGCAGTGTTGACAGTAAATTACTACATTTTACTACATTTTACTGTATTAGGGACCTTCATTCACCTAATAATCATATTTGCACACAGTCTGTACAGCAGACCTTGTTTTTTAATTAGTGTCTACTCTATATAAAAAAAAAAAAAAAAAAAAAAAAAACAGCTCTGTAAGGAACACACAGTACATTGCCTGCTGGGTGTGAGGACAACATTCCCAGGGTGGGACCCTCCTTTTGGACAAGGCAGGGCATGCAAAGACAAAGGCACCTTTCAAATCCTGCGTATATTCTCAAAGACAATGTGTGTCAAAATTTGCCAGGTGCTTGCAGGCATAGTACCAGTCATCAACCCCGCTGCTCTGCTAAAAAGAACACCCGTTTACAAGGCTGTGTGTATTTTTAGTTGCTTATCTGTCAAATCTGATAATCTAACAAAGTGAAATGACAGTGGCTCAAACACATGTAAATTGGCTGCTCGCTTACTGTTGTGCTTAAAAACGCGGATTGTGGATCCCGACAGTCTTGCTCCCAGGACAAGAGAGGTATGGTTTAACTCGTCACTTAAAATGAGGCAGCCCTGGAAGAGACAGTAAAAAGATTATCGTGTTTTATATATTTAGAACCTTCTAAAACATGCAAAAACAACTTTTAAATCTACATGGGACACAGCAATCTTTAATTATGTGACAGGCAACACTTAGTTCCATCAGAGATAAAGTATTCCCCCTTCTTGTTCCCTTGTCCCCCCATGAATGAAACCAGAACCTTGGTATGGATATGCATTTCGGTATATTTTTATGAACGTTTAAACCATATCTAAATGCACACACACTCTTTATATTACATTCTGGTGTATACTGACAGCCCTGGTTAGTATTTTCTAAGCAAAGAAACACTTAATAAGCAAATAAGGTTTTTAACATTGTAAAGTATATATTGAAAGGTTTATATTTAAATGCCCTCTTCAATCAAACAATGGTTGTAATTAAAGTGGTCAGTTGAGATAGAACTATATACATATTCAATACATTTTCAGATAGTATGTTTTTAGAATAGTTTGTTTCTTAAGTTCATCAAAAAAAAAAAACAACAGGAACCTCTTCCATTTGTTTTTTTAAATTTATTTATTTATTTGTTTAGTAACTTTGCCCATAATCATGACTGTTCTTTAAACAAATTGTTCTTCAGCAACTGTCACCCACACGTACAGCACAAATGCAACATGGCTACAGGAAAGGTAAAGCGAGGTGTGCTTACAACTGAGAAAACGTTGGAAACACTTTCACTTTGGAAAAGATTTTGGAAATTGGAGAGAGTACTGTGACTGATATTAAAAAGTCTGCCTCAGAGATTTAAAAGTTTGCGGTCTTTGTTAGTAGGGGTGGGATTTTCGAAAAATACAGGCCTATCGCTCGAGTACTTGAACATTACAATTTCTGAGTACTCAAGTACTCGAATCCAACACCACTCTCTTATATATACTAGTGTAGATAAACCTCCCAAACATTGCCACATGCCCAATTTTTAAATACCAATCCAACACATAATCCCTTAATATATTAAGTAATGAATGTAATGTTTACCTAAGGTGATCAGATTTTTAAGTCCTTAAACTGGGACAGTGAGGAAATATTGTGAATAACTTCCAGGCTACGGGGAAGCTCTGTAGTTTTTATTTTCACCAATGTTTGATCTTATATCATATTGAAAGTGACTGCAGCGATTCATGGTGATATTCAGAGTGGAATCTTTTACTTTAAAAAAAAAAAAAAAAGTGAATAAATGATCTTATTGTCTTTGTAATTTCATTTCTGCATAGTTATTACATTACACAGTAGCAATTCAATACTATCAAATTCTGAGATGCTGTTTTGTTGTTGATTACTGCTGCAAATCTAGTCCCTTTTCTGCCTAAGAAATTGCATCTTCTCCCTTTGATTTCCACTTTCCATCTTGCTCTATGCTATCCTCCAGCATCTAATCTGCAAACCAGGTCCTTCTTGTATGAAAACATTACATATCTCAATATTTCTATGTATTAAATGGTTACTTCACAGAATCAATTTTTTTTCAAAATATTTAATTTCTTTCCATTTAATATGACAGTCTGTATTTTTTTTTCTATTGCAGTTTCTACTTGGGTCATTAGTGTGCCATGATTAATTGTTCCTGGTTTTTTTCACAGTCACTTACTTTCTCCTATTAAACTATTGCTATTAAAAAGGTGATGAAATGTATTAAATATCCTATATTTTGACTGTGTGCAATAAATGAAGCCCACTAATGAGATGTTGAGTTTTGTTTTGAAGCTGCCCTGATTGCACAAAAGGGAATTTCCTTCTGAAGTAGTTATTAAGTTGGTAAATAGTAATCCACGTAGGCAAATCCTTTAAGTTTCTCAGAATAGTTGTATTTCCAAATTCCTCCAACATGCTGTAAGCTGACGGGCATCACTTAAAATGGAAAACGACCTGTTAAAAACGTGCTAATTGCATGATGAGATTTCCTGTCTATTACATTTTTCAGGACCAATCAATGAACATGAGAATGCGTCTTCTAACAATCTAAATTAGATAACTACACATTTTACGAAGGCTAATTTCTTGGCTGGAGTTTATTTTTTTGAGTCAACAGTATAGGCTGAGATATTGATCAAGCTGTAATAAGATTAAATTATGTTTGTTTTCTGATCAAATGAAATGTTGTCATGTCTTTACTTAGGAAATAAATACTATTTAATTGTCCTTAATATAAGCATAAGCATTAGTAAAATGTGCAGATAAGTTTTCAGATTGTCAGGAGACGCTTTCTCATTACCATTGATTGGTACTGAAAAACTACACAGACAAGGCAGGAAATGTCATCATACAATTAACACGTTTTTAACTTTTGTTTTAAGTTATACCTGTTGGCTTAAAACATGTCAAAAAGGAAATTTGGAAAAAAAAAAATATTTGGAGAAACTTAAAGGAGAAACCCCACCCCCAGCCCCCCAGTAATTTGAGCCCTTACATTTGCCTCTTTTACTGAAGGAAAAACACACTTCTAAAACACATTATATAGCTATCACACATATGCAACAGATAGCATTAACCTTTTTCTCTATTTTAAGATATACATCTTCTATAATACATTTAACACAGAAATATAAATAAGGGGCTTAAAAAGAGGGTTATCCTGCCACTAAGGCAGCTTATTTACATATGTTTTAAAGAAGAAAGGTAAAATAAATGGGGAAGTGATTCTTTTTTTTTTTGTAATTGTTTTAAACTATTTGTACCACACACAGCAGCCTACACAGCTAAAAACAACATCAAATATATACTTAAAGAAATATAAAATGTTCTAAAACTTTTACAATATTTTTACAACATGAATTTCACAAATGTGAAAATAGCTATAGTTAATACATGATTTTGTATTATTCACTAACACACTTAATAATTATTCTTAGAGGGTATCTGTGGTGAACTGAAGGTGAAGATAGACTTATGCCATTAGAAAATATGTTTCCAAAAACTTTTGTTATACTTTACAGCCCCTCCTACTGTTGTGGTGGGCTATTGTGATGCACAAAGTGTTCAAATCATGACAAGCTTCAGTGCAAGACTGAGTTGTATGTGAACATGGCAATGTGATGTGACGTGACAACGTTGATTTCCGCAATTGTCGCCTATAGCTACACGCAAAGCAAAGTCGTTTGCACGCAGATATATAAATATCATGGATGAAGAGAATAATTCTGGCACAAAACAATGGTACCTGTATGAGCCATTATTGTTAGACTAGTGCAGTAGTCTAACTTCTTCAAGCAGCGAGAGGTGAGAATGATGATTCAGACGAGGATAGCCGCCAGTTAGTTTTAGCAACAGTCAGTGTATAAACCCACCCACAATTATCTGTGATTGGTTGCAAATATGAAAGTTGATTGTTCAGTAATTCTCCAGATTTGCATGCACTTATTAGATTTGCATGCACTTATTACATTGTACTGTAATGAGTTAGATATGGTAGTAACACAGCAGCCTGAATGGAAATACAATATTCTGTTACCGGCACAACGATGCTCTGGGAAAAAAACGGGACGAAATGAGCGTCCCAAGAAAGGTTCTGGGGACACTTGGACCAGTGTTCCAAAAGTGGGACTGCCCCATCCAAAACATGGCGTCTGGTCACCTTATGTTTGCCTTCTTGTGCACTTAATTGTGTATGGTCAAGTATTAGTAAATAAAGTAATGTATTCAAATGCACATATTCACACAATTTACATTAAATTGTTAAAAAGAGATGCCTGGCCTGCCTGTTTTAAGTGTGTCTCTGAGGTCTTTAGTGCAGTAGTTCAAATATACAAACAAAAATTGTACTAAACATAAAACAGCCATTTGGTCCAAAATCATACAGAACAATTTCAAGTGAAAAAATCCTTCTGCCTCTGGGAAGACTGGGGAATCCGGTGCACGAGTTTGTGGTAATCGCAACTTTTTCTCCCTTTGAGTTTGTCCAGCCTCGCTGTTATTTTTTTACACGTCGGCACATTATGGCTCATCACATCTTGAAATCTAGGTGAATTGTACAATCTAAACAATGATATTTTGTGAGAATCATATAATATTTTGAGAAATTATTATTATAATTAAAGCGACAGGTTTCATCGTCTTTTGCGATATGTAGTGACTTTAGAGTTTTTTTGTAGTGGATAAAAAGTTGTATTGAAAAATATATTTATTTTGCAATTGATGGTTACTGGGATAATCTTACATCGGTTTCAAAACTGCTGCAGTCACGATTCACACACGCTGTCCTTCTCATAGGGGTTAACGTGGTCACACCCTGTTCGGCCAAATCTATAGCAAATGTTGTTATGGATGTTTGCTTTTTATTGCCATCAGCAGCTCCATCCACAGTAATTTCTGAATGTTTTAATTTCAAATGACGAAGCACTGAACTTGTGTTTTTGAGGAACGCCAATTTTGTTTGGCATAATTTACATACCACTTTTTTTTTGCTTCGCCTCGTTGCATTGTTTAGAAATGGTGTTTAATAAAAAAAAAAATATAACAAATGTCAGAAAAAACGTGTCTCTTACCACATGGACTGGATACCATACCACGCCTACTACAGCAAGAACAGAGTGCGCCACTAAAGCGCCAGACTGACCGAGGATAACATCCGCCCCAGTGTCAATCCTTCTGTTGCACCAATAAGAAAAACTACTTGGAGGCAATTACCAAACCCCTTCTTTTTATAATAGCCACCCTTACTCTGGCACCACAGCAGTCAGATACCGTATATGACAAATTACTAAAATGAATACATTAAAAAAATATGCCTTCGGTGAAATTTGTCATGGGACTGGTTATACGTCTAGCATATTATTAAACAACTGACCGCTTCTTTAGAGTTTTTACGTTTAAACATTTGAAATTCCCAGCCCTAAACCTTAGAGACCTAAATACTGTCGACTTTCCATCCTTACCTACAGTCCCTATGGGTTCCATATCTTTATTAGGCCAGTCCATCTACAACAATATTTTTAGTTTGCAGAAAACGTAATTAAGTTTTTTGAAGAATGGATGCTGTTTTGCATGTTTGTTCTATTGACTGTTTATCATACTTTGTATTCAAAACTTCTGGGTCACTGGTAGAATAACAAGACATTGGACATTTTGTATACCTTTGTAAATGTTCTTCTTGGGTTGCAAGGAAGTGGACAAAAGTTAGGTAGGTTAAAGTGGGGGTCATTCAGTTTTCACAGCTCCTCCTTCTCTAAATGTGCATTGCTGAGTTTCTATTTGTTTTTAAGCATAACAGCAGCATGACAAAAGTACGCTTAACTCTGGATTAGCCAAAGGCCGAAATGTATTGTAACCAACTGTTTATTTTTCTATACCTGCAAGTCCTAAAAAAATAAATAAAAAAGGGCATTTTTAAGGTGAAGTTTGAATTTATTAGCTTTTTGTCCTATTGTAATTGTAGTTTGAAATACAATGCACAAAGCAATTACCATAGTAATTCAGTCAGAAAACTCTTGTTCTTGATGCAAACAAAAAAATTATTACACTAATAAAAACAAATAAAATAATCAAATTATACCAATAAACTGGTGACACTTTCAGTTTTTTTTTTCTTTTTTCTTGTGTTCACAATATCTTTGGTTGGTGTCAAAGCTTAAAACTACATTTTAAGCATGAATAGCCCTTACCTTGCCAACTAGTGCTGGAATGTTCATGGAGTTGGTAGCAAAGCCCATTCCAAATGTCATAGAATCTTCTACCCCCAGAAACTTTGCCACCAGGTCTTCCAGTTCATTGTGGATGTCAAGGTTGCCTGTAAAGAATTGAGAATTGGAAGCCTTAGTTTTCAAAACATCCTGCCAAACACTTACACTGCCAATAACAGGATACTTGGTCATGGCAACATGAGGCAACATTCATTGTCCTGCCTTATGTTGTTAAAATTAAATGTCAGATCCGTATTACTGCAGATAAACATTTACCTATGATATCATGATGGCATAACTAATTGATGGAAACTCAATGTATTACCAAGACTATAGGAACACCTGTTAAGTATTTCTTCTAGTATCCTTGGCCAAATACACTCCACATTTACATTAATGTTTTTACTGTTTAAAACAAATAATTTAATATTCCACAATATTTGTTCTAAATTTGTTTCTGGCAATGCTGTGAATGATTCTCTGGGGTTCCTAATGGGTAATAACACACAGTTAAATGAGTGACATAATAATCTCTCCAATTTCATTTTTTAATCTTTCTGTAAGGGATACTTTACCCACAATCCCTCCCAGTTGTGTTTATTGGTGGACATCTTCCCTCATCTCACTTTTTTTTTTAGGTCAATTACATGCAAGTGCAGTCAAATCTTGCGAGGGAGCTCATTGCACAACCTTTCATTAAACAGACACCCACACCAACCACTACTTTAGTTAGAAAATGATTCATAATCAAGATTAACAAGTAGTTCAGCTAACACTATTTCCACACACGACTCGGTGTGGTTGTAAGACAGTGTTACATTGGTTGAGATTCTGAATAGGGTGGAGGAGGCCATTCTAAAAGCAGGAGAGGAGTATTGTGCAATCCCAAAATGTTTTAAATGTGTGAAGTCAGAACTTATGAAATGTTATGAATGTTGTTTGGCAGTTGCTTCCATATCTTAGACTACATAAAGTGGATTGTCTTCACTCTGCTGGAACAAACTGCAGATGTCCAGCTCCAATATCCCTGATTGAATTAGAGGAGTAAAATCAAGAAAATTCAAACAAATTCATCAGGTCTAATCAGTGTCACCATGGCTGCCTGTGGTGGTCGTGCGCATTTAACTTGCATGTATGCAGTTAACAAATCCAACACCAATTAAAACTTAGCTCTCTGCAACAGAGATCGAATGATTCTTGGTGTTAGCTCTCCCTCCTGACCTGCGACGGCGCTGTGTAAAGGGAACAGAGTACCCTGGACTAAATGGCATGACAGTTTATTCCCAGGGTTAGGTGGAAGTCGGCCATCTAGAAAGGGGGCGGAGCTACGGTACACAAACTCAATGACCTGGATGGGAAATGGCATGGCATCTGCAGATTGGAGGAGCAGATGCGCTCATTAACCAAGGGGTCATGAGTGAGGGCATAAATAGGGGACGTAGTAAAGTGATCTGTTCCTTTTAAATGGTTAGAAACAACCTAAAAGGAGACCCTGTGAAAAATGTGAGTGTTGTGTTTGTTTGTTTTGTCTCAAGTAAAAACTGTTTGTTTGTTATTTAGACTACTAATACAATACAAGCACTGTAGCCGACGGCCAGCATCAAAACCAGACACCAGCACTTCCCTTGTTTCACAGAGAACTGTATTTGCACCATGAGCACTAATTCACTCACTAAAGTACCTGTGTATGTGTTTTCTGTTATGTGTGGGTGTATAGAGGACAGGACTTTTTGGTTATGGGTCAAACCCAGGGATTCTAAATAAAGTAATACAAAACGCTGTATGACTTTACTTCATTACTGTTTACTGTTGTTTGCCATCAGACTCTGGACAAATTACAATCAATAAACACCCTTGCACTTGGATATCGTTGTCTGTCTGTTTCTTCTGCACTGCTGTATTACCTTCACCTGCACACACTTACCCACTTTGCCACACTCTCATATAATCATCTGCCTAATCAACTGTTCTACCCTTACGTCAAGCTCAGAATCTGTGTAGCAATCTGGAACAGTGAGATTCGCTCAGTTCAAACCTAGATCTCTCAGTATAAAGGTTATAACCACTTCAACACCACGACGTATACACGTATGTCAAATGGAAACCCACTTATAGTACCATGCCGTACGTGCGTATGTTAAGTTTCCCATTCTATTCTATGAGTGGTTTCTCAGTCTAGCATTTCAGGTTTCATTCCCTAAGGCAGTTCTAGTACTGTGGAAAGTGCAATGAAAGTCAGCGGAGGGTCAGGAGACATTTGTATCCAATTGCGTGTCGTGTAGATTCCAATCTACCAGTGGGCGTTTAGAAGACTGAGATATATTGCGGGATGCCATTTAACTTTTACAAGTGTGTGTGTATATATATATATATATATATATATATATATATATATATATATATATATATATATATTATATAGTAATTATATATATTTTAATTTTATTATTAGTTTTACTTGTTTAGTTGTAGTTTATATCGTTTTTAGCTAAAGCTAAACATGGCATCATACGTGGAGTGCGACAACGGTAGTGATGAAGATTTTGAAGTTGGTTCGGAGGATTTCGATACCAGCAACAGTGATGCTGACTTATCACTCAGCGATGACGATGAAGAGGATGTGGAGCCAAGAACAGCAGGAAACTGGGTGTTTATTACTGATCATTACGATGATGCCAGTTCTCCATCATTTGATTTTGCACCTGTTTACACGGATGTGCACCCCGCCGTGGAAACTGAGAGTTTGCGTTCTCCATTGGAGTGCTTTTTGGCTTTTGTTACCGAAAAGCTAATCACTTACCTTTATGACTGTACAAACAAAAGAGCATGCAGCTACTTTACAGGTAAGTCAGGTAAACAGGAAGCTATTTGGTTTGAAATGGCACTACTGTGATGAAATACTATCAAAACACGGCACTGGGTACAAGGCAATAAAGCATGCGTCTGCAGCAGCCAGATTCATCACAACGCCTGCGCAAAGTAGCTGTGTACACGCACTTGCGACTATCCCCCCAACATAAGGGAAGCAGAGACCACAACAAAGGTGCAGGGTCTACTATGAAAATGAAAATAAAAGAAAGGACGCAAGAAAAATGTGCAATGGTTGCTAAGGCAACCCCGGGTTCTGTTGTACTGAACATTTCAATAAATGGCACAGAGTAAGTTGATAATGGCACACGTTTTGAGGTTGTTTGATTTGTATGTGATAATTACTGTTTACTGATTATTACTGTTATTAGCAGCGTTTTTGTTTTCATTGTTCCAAAAAAACCCCAAAAAACGTGTTTTTATCTCTATATCTAACATGGGTATGTAGTACAAAGGAGCACAAAGGGTTAATGAAAAACACAGTTTGGGTCATTTATTTGTGTTTTATTCATCATATGTTAACATTTTATAGCAATTACAGGTTTGAAAACATTATTATTATTTTCAAAATCTGGTTCCTGAGGAGGGGTTTCATTTTTACATCTGGAGTTGAAGTGGTTTAGAAAGAAAAACAGTCAAAGTAATTAAATGTTGAAAAGCTGTTGCTCATCAAGTGATTTACTTGACTGCGTAAGTGTTACCAAAGGCATTGAAACAATACACAACAACTGTAAATAAGGAGTTTGTTTGGCAGAGGATACCAAATTTAAGCTGCGATTACTAATTCAGTTTTAAAGACCACAGCTTGTCCTACTTACACTTTATATAGGATAAACATAACACAAACAGCCTTTGCAGCAAGAACTGTCTACGTTTGTGTGGTGATAATTCAGAATTAGACAAAGTACACATGGCTAAATGTACCACAAATGGAAAAGTTCTTCAAGAATTTGAAAGTAAAAAGTGCAATAAAGCACTGGAAGCTTTGTAAAGGCCACAGAGACACGGTAAATCAATTTTTAACTGATAACAACAGTTTCATGAATATCAATCAATATTTTATTCTTAAACTCTCTCAAAGTTAAACTTATAGGCACTTATTATTTGTTTGTTTCCATTCTCATTGTACAGCATATATGTGGTTGTGTGTGTATAATTATATACACACTCAACCCCAGTACAGGCCTGTTTTCCATTGTTAACATTAAATGTTACTGCTTATAATTATAACCAACTGTTATATCCAATGGAATTTCTTAATTTGCCAGACAGACATACAGTGGTAAATACTGCAGGTCTACCAAAATTCTGTTACCCTAAGGATAAATAAATACAATTTAAAAAAAGAGAGAAAAAAGAATAGAGTAACTGAGACTGTCACCACCATTCATTTTATTATTTATAAGAACACATGGGGACATTGGTGCATTGTTTGATTATTCATACGTTTCCTTGCAACACACCATTCAAAATGCTCTTTATGTAAACAACCTTCTCACACATATGAAGCACAGGGTCCACTGTCCACTGATAGCATCAAATCTTAACCTTCATATCTCTCTGTACCAGGATCTCTCAGAGCCATTACAATGTAAATCACTTCCATTTAGTTAATTATTCACTGTGGTTCTCTTTATTAATGGCTGACGACAATTTCAAACATGAAGGAGTTTGGCATTCAGTAAACTCAGACACACCCAAAGTGTGAATTCTTTAACCCCTACCCTACCCCCCCCCTGTGAGGCAAAAGAGAATGACATGAATAGCATGGCATCATTTTGTAGCAAAACTAGACCTCTTGACTCGCCATTCAATCAATTACAAAATGTACTGGTGCCAGATAGCTGTTTCTGTACTTCAGTATTAAGTTGATGAATTATACCAATGCATTCTAGCAAATATACAGATTTGAAAGAGTAAATTACTGTAAATGTAAAAGAGCAACAGCACAGCTCTGTTGGGGAGAGATCACCATGACATTAGCACACCCTAAGTGGGATTTGAGGTGACTCTTGATGAGACGGTTGCTTTAGAACGTAACCCTTGGGCTGTGGTTACAGTATACCATGGTACTCAACACCCCCAAGTGCACTATTGCTTAAGTAAACATGCTCAGCCTTTAATGACTAAAAACTATGTTCTTTTGCCAAAGGCTTCTCAGACATGAAAAAAAAAGTTTAATTGTGAACACTGTATTTGTGCCTGAACATTTGTAGTCTGTTCATAAGATGAACTGCCATATACCTCGGCACAACACAACAAAATAAGAACAAACGTTCACCCAAGTCCCTGTTTATGCAGCAGTCAAATACATTGGAGGGCATTACCTGTTGATTTGCTGTCATTAACAAGGGTCTGGCAGGAGTTACTTTATTTTTACCCTCATCCCTTGTTTGTGTACTTGGAGTAGTGTAGGTATGAGAATATGTGTAAATTAGACTTTCTCCCTGAATTTCATAATATTTGTGGATTTCTGCTTTCCTAGTTTGAAAAACTGTGTCGAAGGAGAGGCTGTGGGCATCGTTTTTTAAATACTTGGGATGGCTTTATGGATTTCTTTGTAAACAATCAATTGCAATATGATGAAAATGCTTTAGGTATGTGACAAATTATTAATTGAATTACCCCTTACACAAGAAGTGGGGTTAATTTATTTTTTGGTATTTGGTATAAGTTTTTATATTCAAAATAACATTTGAACACCATTAGAATACCCTGACAATTGTAGTACAACCGTTTAATTTAACATACCACACAGCACTGTCAGCACAACGACAACTGAATGAATGTGGAAGAAATACTGCACAATGGTACTGCAATTCCATCCCTGCGGGATTCACATGTGGAATGTTGCTGGGTCTCGATTAAATAATTGAAGTCCCAGTCACATACTATACAAAAGGAAGCCAAGTCCTTTGTTTGCTGGGGAAGTTTGGGAGACAGTTCAATGAAGGTAAGTAACATTTATTCAAACGCTGGTATTGTATTGTTTAATCTTTTATTTTGGCCCCTGTGCCTTTGTTTCTTTATTTGCGTTATTCTTTATGTGTTAATAAACGTGCACATTATTGCTTTCACTGCAGCTTTTCTGATTTCGAGTCTCCTTCTTGACGCTATCCTGTCCTATGTGGTGTCAGAGTGGGACAGTGCTCCCAGGAAAGCTGTAGTGAAAGCACAAATGTGCACATTTAAAAACCATAATAACTAACTTTACTACCCCACCCCCACCCCAACTGCATTTCAGATTAAAAACTGATACGATATATGCAAACATAGACTCTCAAGCTACCTCTTTTTTTAAAAATGACCCTCCATGGCCTTTCAAGGGTTTTTGGTACAGTAAAGAAAGACAGGGCTTATGCCAAAATGAACTTTTAATTTGCTAGAGGTTAACCAAAATGAAAGATGTCCTTAGAGAATTTAAACAAGCAGACAGTTGCGTTTGATCTCTTTGTCTGTTTGATCTTGGCTGCCTTCAACCCCATATGAAACCATGGCAACTCTTACCCACTCATTGAAACCCACTTACCCATTTCCTGCCGGGTGCTGCAGACTCCGACGCCATACTGTCTTGTTGTGTCCTCCACAGTCGTCAAGAAGCTGGCGTTGTTTTCTGCGAAACCCAGGTAGTTGTACGAACCCATATTAATGACATTTTTGATAATTTTTCCAGTGTTTCTGAAAGAAAAAGCACAACATTAAAACATAATCATCCTTTCATTATGATACAGCCACCAGCGAGGAAAATGACCCTCTACCTAGTTTGTCAGTACTGTTTCAATATCTACTGGAGAGTATGTTCAATTTAATTTGGTTATAAACAATGGTTCTGCAGATTTACTGCTACTCTGTTTTAACTCTTATTATGTATAACAGAGTAGATTTTGACTGTGTTGACAGTAGGAAAGATTCTCAAACCTTTTGCTCATTAGCATGTTTTTGTTTTTTTTGTATTTATTATTTTTAAATAGAAAATTAATGTTTTGTATTTATTATTTTTAATTACCAAAATTAATTGTTTTTTTTAATTGTTTTTTGTAACTGTGCCAATAACGATTTGGCATAAAATTCATTCAGTTAATTCATTCAGGTTAGAGGTACATGTCACTGGGATTTTGGGGATTAAAATCTGGAATCTATTTCAAATGGTGTCAAAGATATTAATATATGTCCACTTTATAAATTATTTTTCAATAGAAGACAATTATTAAATTGGGTTATCCTAAGATTTTCTCTGTAAATGTATTTCTAGGTGCTGAAGGAGTACAGGAGTGCATTTCTTTAAATGCCATTTATTTTTGTTTAAGTGAGTTGTTTAGATGATTGCTACAGTACACATTTCCAATTTAGGGAAATAATCCTCACTGTATGATTTTTCAAGGAATAGATTTTACATTACGATCAACAGTAATGATTATCAAGAGTAACAACAGCTCCTCTGTTTAACAGCTGCTCGTAATTTTTAAAATATTTCACACTCAAAGAAAAAGTTCCACCTAGATTTTTATTGTATAATGAATTACTGTAACTGGTCACTCTACTGCTGAACCATTAATCAACTGGATTTATGAAGAGTTTAATTTAACATGACTAAACCTTACGCAGCTAGCTTGGACACAAGCAGGACTAGAATTTGTATCTTAATTGTGTGCATAAGAAAATAATTCTATATTTTTCTTTGCAGAGATGTTCCCAGAATGCATTGATGATACACATATTTTATTTTTAAAAATAGCTATATTTGACTAAATCTGCCATATTCGTTGTTTTGAAGATTTAAAAATGGGAAAAAAAGTATTATATCAGAAGACTTATTAAACATTTGATAATAGTAAACTTACTTCAGATGCCACAACTGTCTTTTCCTTTGCTTTCCAATCTTCAACAGAGAATTAGTGATCGGTATCAGGAGAGGTTACAGATCACAGTGCATCAAAACCAATAGAGCTAATTTTGACAATATTTTAATGATTGTTCGGTTTCTGTGACGATACTGCTTTCTAACAGAATACTAGTGGACTGAGTAAGAGTGGATGGAATGCATGCGCGTTGAATGAAAAGCAGATTGAAAAGCATTTACTGAGTACCGGTGAGTATGAATATGTAACTTCATATTTTCTTAATCACTAATACCTAAGATCAAAAGTGTGTTTTACTTGGTTTGCTTGAAGTATTGGATGCTCATGATCCGATGTCAAAAAATGAAAATATCTTCATATGCAGACTAGAGTACCTGAAAGTCCAGTTGTAGTCGTCAGAAACACGTTCCACCAGATCAAACTGTGGGCCTGGAAGACTGCAGATTGGCCGGTTCCAGTTGTCTCGCACCCTCATGTACAGATTCCTTGTGTAAAAGTTCTCAAAGTCTTGGTAAAGTGGTACAAAATCCTATTGTTCAGGGGAAAAGGTTAATAGATTATTAGCATTCCTGATATCTTCCACCTTCTCTTCTTGAATCACCAACATTTCAAATAATTTTGCACCAAGAGATTCAAAAGGGCAAACTTAACAGCAAAATAGGAAACAACAAAGCCTTGAAATGAAGTGATGAAATCATGACTAATAAAATTTAGGATTGGGATGCATCACAAATTACATACAACTTAAATAATGAATGAACAAAATAACTTTTAAATATACTGCATCACACAGGCAAGTTTCAAAAGGTTATTTTTCAAGCGGTATCCAACAGAACATTGTGGCCATAGTTACACAGATAGAAACGCACCAAAGTTCAAACACAACACATTAGGTATGGCAACAGAAAGCTTTGTACTTTCTATTTGAGAACTCCGCTTATAAAAAATATAAACAAATTAAAAACAAACAACAACCGTCAACATACCTTTTGTTCCTCCCTTTCTTGTGCAAGATAACATTTTTCAAGGCCACAGGCCCTCAGAAAGTCCCTGAAGTAACCAAACAGCGTAACGACTCCGAAGCCCACATATGTTAGAACGGCAACATACAGTGGAGCCTGGTCAAAGGATTCTTTAAATGGACGTTTATCTAAACCTCCATTTGCTTTGCCGTTGTGCTGTAAAAGTGAAAAACTTGTTACTACCAGTATTACACAGATCATACATGAGACTGTGGGCCTCATTTACAAAAGGGCACTAAACATTATAGTGCACCATAATTATAATTAGTGTTTCATGATTTACATATTTACTATTGCAATTTGATTCATTACCGTGCAAAATAGTAGGCATATTATGGTGCACATTGATTTTATTGTGGCATGCTACTGTAATGAGAATGAATATGTGATTTGTATGGTACTGCATGATATTTAAATGACTCTGCTTTGAATAATGAGGTGAGCTTTACTCGCACCATATTTACTAAAGGGCAAGAATCGTAGTGTGCACCTTAAAGTGAGCGATAGTTAGTTTGTTTGGAAACCAGGCTTTATCCACTATTTAAACCTATTTTTCTGGGCTGACATCTACCTGGCATCATTGAGACATTACTTGCATGAAAGGTTTTATATTGAGCAGTGAAAATGACCTGTAAATAACAGGTTATATTAAGCGTGAAAAAATTGAATGTTATAATTTCTTAGATTTTATTCTATAGTTCATTACATTGATACACATAATAGAGCAGTTAAATAAAATACTGGACCAAACAAGGTATTATAATTTAAAACAACCTCCTCCACTAGACTCCCCTGTGGAGGGCTGCATCTGTTAATCGCTCATTTTCGTTCAATGTAAGCCACCTCCACCTTTCATAATAAGCCACTGACCAAAAGATATGCCAGGACTGCTGGGGTCACGAGTAAGTCTTGGACACTATCGTGCACATTAAATGATTGCCACAAACACATGTAGCGTGCATGCTATGATATGTAAATTAGCCAAATAGTGTGCACGTAAATTAATACGTCCTCTGTTAGTAAATGGGGCAGTACATTTAGATTTATCAAGTATGTCAGGCTCACTTAATGTACATGTTATAGCTACATGTAGTGCCCTTTTGTAAATGAGGCCCTGTATCCAGCATTGTTAAATATCCATATGTATGTACACAGGCCTTCAGCATGTACTGAGAAAAGATTAACGCACACTCAATAACTGGAGGTGGGGCAGTGACACCTCAGCATATTTGATACAGTATATTTTGTAGTGGTGGGCAACGATACGAAAATTGAACATTAATATCGTGCATGTATTTCTAAAGATAGTATTTAAGTCTTGCAAAACACAGAAAAATATATTAACACAATTGACGTTAACAGATATTTACATAAGAAAAGCAATAACTTAATAACTCTAAAAATACAAAGTCATGCCACATTTTTCATTAGTTTGAGATGCGTTTTAAAAGTACATCGAACTTATAATACCAAAAGTTCACATTTTAAAAACACATGACTCATGCGCATGTCTCAAAATAAATTCAAAATGGATGGCTAATAGTGCTTAATGCAACATGCAAATAGCATTTGGTACCTAAACACCAATCAATGGAATAAAATGGTTAAAGTTAGTGTGTAGTGTTTGCCTACAAGACTGACAATGATTGATATGCATAGGGTTTGTTGTAGCTTACATAAAATAAACTTGATTATACTGCATTTGTACTGTAGCAGTATTAGCAATACAATGTACATCTCTGCAATTGTACGTTAATTTTTTAATCCCACAATATTGCGATATGGAAATTATTATAAATAATTGTTGTACTGTAGGAATGTAGTTGTACTGTAGGAGTTCATTGACCTTGCCCCGCCTTTAACGTTGCCAGTCTCTTTCCTGTTCAGGTATTTCAGAAATGTATTAGTACAAAGCCCTTAGGCTTGTCCAAGCCTTAACCTTAACAATGATCTACAGTCTATTATCTATCATTTGGAAAGAAAAAGTGCAAAACATAATCTGATAATAGAAATTTTAATTTGACTTCACCTGTCCTTTTCATGTTTGTAGCCTACGAGTTTAACTTAAGCCTGATTTGCACTGGACTAAAAATCACCACTAAACAGGTGGTTTTACCAACATCAGGGAAATTTAGTCCCATATAAATTGTCCATTTATTTTTATCTCAGACAGTTTTCTCAGGAGGTGCTCGCTCCGATATATATATATATATATTATATATATATATATATATATATATATATATATATATATATATATATAGGACATCGGGGACCTTCTGTTAAATTTCAAACTCTGGCGTCCTGTCTCTTTTTAGTCCCGTGATACAAAAGTCACCCATGTGACCAAGCCTTAAGAATAGTATAGTATAGTGTAGGTAAAACCTGTTTTAAAAATAATAAAAAAAAAAACCTCAAACTCTTGTCAACTTAAGGTGCGAAAAGTCTGAAGCGTCTTTAGACTATACTAGGGCGACATCTGCACTACACTAGGGTAAACTTACTGCTGGTCACCAAAGAGTACTACTAAGATGTGTGTAGCAGTACAGCAATACAGTATGCCTTTGTCAAAAAAATGATTTTCCACATACCGAAATCTAATTATTTTTACACTTAATTTAGATTGCAGATGACTTTTCACTCAGTTGATGTTTTGTTCTATTTCAGTTGGTGTAAGGCAGTGATGCGCAAAGATGATTAACTATGATTAAAGAGGCAGTTCTATAAAAAATATATATACAGTACCAGTCAAAAGTTTGAGTACACCTGCTTGAAACCAGGTTTTTCATGATTATCAATGCTTTTAACTGTATAAACTTGTCTATAAACACTTAATATTTCATTATATAATACGTGTACTTATATAAGCTGATAATCATAAGCGAATTGCATTCAAACATTTAATTTTTAAATGAAAATGTAAATCGTGTCAATTTCAATGAAATGGTCACCCAAAGCAAGGGGATTTCAGTCTGAAGCCCAAGTCAGTTAAAAGTCTGAAATGTGTATAACACGGTTTTAGAACACTGGCCTAAGCATAAAAGTGTTTTTGTTAGATGTTCTCTGAGTTAACTAGCATGTTACCTAATTAACCTTTTGTCACCAATTATTGTGGTGAGGGTTCATGATTACTATAAATATAGGTAGCATATGCACAAGTTTGTCATTCCTGAATGTAAGGGAGCAGAAATTTGCAAAATACGCTCAGTTAAGCAAAGCATGCATATGCTAAGAAATGAAGGTCAATCTTTAAGACAAATCGCAAGAACTTTGCAAGCATCTGTAACTGCTGTGGCGAAGACCATTAAACGATTTGAAGAAACTGGCACTCATGAGGACCGAACAAGGTCAGGCAGGCCAAGGGTGACCTCAGAATCAGAGAACAAGTTCATTCAAGTCACAAGTCTGCGAAACCGGCAATTAACTGCCCCTGAAATACAAGCGCAGCTAAATGCTACCAGAAGTACAGATGTTTCAACATCAACTGTTCAGAGGAGATTGCGTGAAGCTGGCCTAACTGGAAGAATTGCTGCAAAGAAACCATTGTTAAGAGGGCAGAATAAGAGGAAGAGACTTGCCTGGGCCAAAAACCATAGAAACTGGACGTCTGAGTCGGTCTTATGGACCGATAAGTCAAAATTTTAAATATTTGGATCTAACCGCCGAGTATTTGTAAGACGCAGAGAGGGTGAGCGCATGAGTTCTGCATGTGTGGTTCTCACTGTCAAGCATGGAGGAGGCAGTGTCATGGTCTGGGGTTGCTTTGCTGGTGACAGAGTTGGTGATCTTTACCAAGTCCATGGTAAGCTCAATCAGCATGGCTATCATAGCATACTTCAGAGGCATGCCATTCCATCAGGATTACAGCTATCTGGGCAGTCCTTCATTCTTCAGCAAGATAATGACCCAAAACACACCTCAAAGTTGTGCAAGAACTATCTAGCGAAGAAGGAAAGTGACGGTCAACTCAATCTAATGACCTGGCCCGCCCAGTCTCCAGACCTCAATCCCATAGAACTTGTATGAGATGAACTGGACAGAAGAGTCAAAGCAAAGCTACCCACAAGTGCCCTACATCTCTGGGAATTGCTGCAGAAGTGCTGGGAAGACATATCGGGTGATTTCCTGCTGAAACTTGTTAACCAAATGCCTCGTGTTTGTGAGGCTGTTATTAAGGAAAAGGGTGGCTATTTTGAGGAATCCAAGATTTGGAGACAATTTTAAATTTTCTTGAGCATTGCTTTGATACTCCTTGTTTTGTTTTGTATATTGTAACATGTGTTTTCATTTTCAAGTATTTACAGAAACTTATACGGCGTAAAACATTGTCAATTACAGTTTCCAGCAAGTGTACTCAAACTTTTGACTGGTACTGTGTATATATATATATATATATATATATATATATATATATATATATATATATATATATATATATATATACACACACACACACACACACACACACACACTTTTTTAAAGGATAGACTATTTAAAATAAATACATAATTGACAGCTAATTAGTCCAAGTTTTTACCTTTTAAATGATCAGCTGATGATCACGCTATGACTTGCAGGTATATGTATGTTTAAAGTGGCGAGTCTGTCAGTGAAGACAGCCGTATTTAATGTAAATCATATATTTTTTCCTTGATTTAACCAAAAAAAGTCCAGATTTAGTTAAATAGATAAATGTTAACAAACACATTCTTAAAAGCCAGAGTGTAAGCGCAGATCTGGAGCATACAATGCCAAATGAAACACATCAATGGGCGTGGGCTTGCATGTTAACCCTTTGATGCCATAGAATGACCATATTTGGGCTTGAATATGACCACTTTGTGTTTAGTGCTTGCTGTTTGGCAACCGTTCATCAGAAATTAAAACCCAATATATCTGAAGAAAGGTGTTCAGGTGTATTATATGTTTTTTTTTTTTTTTATATATAAACTGCACTGCCCAAAAAAGAATTGAAAAATGTATAGTAATAAATAATATTTTTTAAAAATGGTCAATTTAGACCTCTTTCCAAGTTAGATAGAAAAAAACGTACGGGATATAGGTGCTGCGTAATTCAGATTTAAAATATTTTGTACACTCGAAGAGCTACACAGTTTTATAATGCATGGTATTTTATGAAAAACCACCTCTGAACGCAAATGCAGACCAGCTCAAAGACTTTCCAAAAACTGAGAATGGAAACATTATTACCCTGTTTGTGATAAAAGTATGTTTATTTATGAATATAACAGACACAAAAATAAAGAAACACCTCACAAGATGTTCAGTATTTTATTATATTAAAAAAAACAAGCAACTTACAACTAGCATTGTGCACACTAAATACATCAAAATACAAAAAACACTCAGTCATGACAAAACTTTGATAGCAAGATTTTTATTTTCAAAACTAGAATAAGTAAATCAGGCTGAAAATGTCAGGTTTTACTGCAAAAACTTTATATTTTATAACTTGGGGTCTACTTAAATCATGGTAAATTTACGGATTTTTCACGGGTAGGTTGCGGAATAAAATTCGGATTTTGCGGACCTGTTTAAACATTAAATAAACATAAGTAGACAGTATTTCAGAACACTATAAAGCCTAAAAATAGTGATACTTGCTTCCTTACTAAAACAGAGTGCTGTCATTTGTTAAAGGCAAGCATGCAGCATCCCCTTGCAGTTGACTTGCCCATACATTGAGACTGCACGCTCTGCATCCACTAAATTGGTTGGAAGTTAAGGAAAAGTTTTGCCAAATTATACAGATGTGGAAATCGATTAGAAACAGTCCCAAAACTCAGTTACCCAAGGGTACCTGGCATACTTTAATAACGGCAATGTATGTAACACGTTCGTTGTCATGTTATTTGTCTCATCCAATAATTTATTTTATTAGTACCGACTCAAAACAAAGAAAACGTGCCTATTCGGGTCTAAAATTCCAACTACGAAAATGTAAGCAGCAGGTTGAAGCGAGGTGGCTGTGCTAGATCGTGTAGCACTGATTTGACTTGCAGAAAGGAATGCTTTTTGTCTGTCTGACTTTCCAGTTTGGTTTCTGAAAGCTGTTTATTTTACGTTCTGTTCAGCAGCCTCTGTAGTAGCCTTTTGTTTAATGTGTGATTCTGACGCTAAATAGTGATAGATCGTACTTTCTCCAAACACATTAAGATATGCAAAACAATTACCTCAATCTGCATGTACTGTTTCTTTGGGAAATATCTTGAAACGATCATCAGCCGAAATATACTTTGCTTTTTTTTGTCGTCCATTTCTAATATTTTACCTCCAATGCTGAAAATTAGATTTTAGCAACCTAAATGCAGCACCAACTTTTTCCACCCCCAACTGCACAGCATCGGTCACAGAAAAGCAGAAAAATTGCACTGATAGGCAGATTAAAACTTTGTTGTCACTTGAATAATAAACAAGAACATTAACCGCTTTGGAGAATTTTTTTGTAAATGTTATTTATGTTATTTGTGTTTGTTTTTTGCTTAAGTGCAATGCACACATGACAGCGAAGGAATAAAAAGGGTTATCTACAGAAGGAAGATATGTAGTTTGCGTCGCTTGCGTTGTGCAGTAGTTCATTTAAACAAGTCTTTTTTTCCCCTCTCCGTACTTGTCTGGTATGCATTGGCCCCTAGAAGAGGTGAATTTCGCGGTGACCCCTCAATTTCACGATTTCCGCGAAATCGCGATTTAGGTAGACCCCTCCTTATAACATATACACGATAATGGTCAGTAAACTATTTACAAAAACATGAACAAATAAAAACTTATATAATTAAAGATAATAAGAACCAATTCTACAAAATAAAAAATAAAAAATATTAAATGCTGGTAAAGTAGCAGTCTTGTCTCTTTCTATGGATCTATTTAGACTAAAGTAATCACCTGCAAGCACGCACGCACACACGGACAGACAGACAGAGGAAAAAAAAAAAACATTCACATGTTTTTATAAAAAATGGAATAAAGTAAAAAAAAAAAAAAAAAAAAAACACAATAGATAGTTAGTCCCAGTAGGCCTACTCACATTTCAAATTGTTGTTGTAGATCAGCAATTTTGGACTTGCAGAACCGGAGACACAGACGTCATGGCATGATTCTTCAATAAACTCATTGTAAAATGACGGCGCCTGATGACGCGTCTTTTGTAATTATAATATTATACGTCCCACCCATCTTAGCCCTAAACCAATTATGTGGAGACGTGGCCCGTAGTCATAGCTATGACCCACGCAAAACAACAACAACAAAAAACAAGACTGGCGATTGGAAGGCCGAGATATGACATGAAAGGCCATCGATACTATATATCGATTTTAGAGCGCTCTGGCAGCTAAGGGATAAAAACTTCAAAATATGCGCTGGTTGACGCGTTTTCTGTGCATCACTTTGTTGACGTGTACCATCAAAATTTACACGTAGGGACACAGGTTTTTTTTCCTAGCACCTAGCCTTATTCAATGAAAAGGCTCAGAAACACTGATTTGTTTGCCCCACGGCTTATTTTTGCCGTGACACATCTCGGAAGAGAGAGCAGGTCATCTGTGTTTAAGCACCAAAATTAGAATGGCTCGGTGCCAAAGGGTTAAGGGCCTATGCACACCAGACGTGAGAGAATACTAAATAATTAAAACTACTGATTTAAATGTAATGCACACCGCAAGCGAAGTGAGCATCACAAATGAAGTGTGCAAATATTGAAATAAATGTGTTATTATGGCCTTCAAGCCAGTAATCTGTGACACCTGCATGGTGCTGGCCAGGAAGCAAAAAGAAGGGAGGTCATGATTGTCAAGGACTCCATACTGAGAAACACAGCAAGTTCAGTGTGCAGTCTGGACCCCCTTACAATAACAGTGTGCTGTCTTTCGGAAGCCTTTGTCATGCACATCACTGAGAATGTGGATAGGCTCCAAGAACGAACAGGAGACGACCCAGTAGTAGTCGTCCACATTGGTACAAACAACATTGGAAGAGACAGGCCAAAATCCCTGCAAAACAAATTCAAAGAGCTAGGAAGGAAATTAAAAGACAAGACCAAAACTGTGGTATTTGTGGTACCTTGAAAAGGACCATACGGACAGCTAGAAATAAATAATTAAAATGCATGGCTGAAATCGCGGTGCACACAGGAAGGCTTCACCTTTCTTGAACATTGAATCACATTCTACAGCAAGGATTATCTATATAGGCTGGACGGACTTCACTTAAATAAAAAGGGAACCAATCTACTTGGAAAAAGGATAGTCGAGGAGGTTCAGAAGCATTTAAACTAGAAAGGAAGGGGGGAGAAATCAACAAAAAAACAGAAGGGAGACTACATCAAAACAAGGGCAACAACTCGGGTAAGATAGCCATTAAATGTAGCTAAATGCTAGAAGTCTCAAAAGCAAAATGTTAGAACTTGACGCTACTGCACTAACAAGATGTTACAGAAACTTAGTTATCTGAGAGTGATGGAGACAAATATGATACTAGTGGGTGTACTCTGTATAGGAAAGACAGGCAGGATAGAAAAGGCAGAAGTATAGCACTATACATAAAACAATAGTCTTGAAGCCCAGGTGTAATCTGGAAGAAAAAAACAACGTAGGATCAATATGCGTCACAATAATGGACAAAAATGCAAAGGGTATAATAATAGGGGCACGCTATTGACCGTCAAATTCAGACACCAAGCAAAATAATCTGTTACACAATCTAATGCGGGATTTCAACTTCCCCCATATAAAATGTGAAAACCCGGTGGAGAGCACGACAGACAAAATTGAAATGGTAGAAATGACAAATGACTGCTTCCTAATGAAATCTGTCAATGCACCAACTAGAGGGGAGGCATGCATTGATTTAGTCTTTTCAAATACCAAAGGCAGACTAGTTAAAACAGAAGTTACAGAACCATTGACAAACTCAGATCACAACATGGTCTCGCTTGAAGTGCTAGTTAAAACCCCAAAAGTAACAACTAAAGCTAAGGTTTACAATTTTGAATAAAACAGAGACTGACAGAAGTAGATTGGAGTTAAATTGAGAAAACATACATAGAAAAAGTATGGCTGTTTTAAAAAAAATGTAGTACTAGACGTTCAAAACAATGACATCCCAGAAGTAGACAAATCAAACCTAAAACAAAATGGCCAAAATGGTTTAACCCATTGCGGTCCATTTGTTCAGTGCCTGTCAGGCGCGTCAGGTCCAATTTATTTTCACATGTGCTGTTAATTTTACACGCACTGTTTAAAAGTAATTTTATCCATAGCAAAACAGGTTTAACCCTGCTCTACCCCTTGTTTGCTGTATTTATCACATACCTCTTCATAGTCATGCATACTGATAAATTTCTCCTGATCACTCGTTTTATCACCAAACTCCTCAATAATGTGATCCAAGTCATTATTTTATTACTATAACACCTCAAAAAGCTCTGCAAATGTTTGTGATATTCTCCGAGTACTGGATGCAGAAGCAGCTATCTTCTTTGCTTATGTCCGTGTTATCTCTGTGGTGCAGGGGCTATGTGTACTGCTCGGATCCACCCCTTTTGTTATTTTTCGGCTTCTCTCGACTCCTATTGGGCTCACTCGCCCATTGAAAGGTTTTCTCTGATTTTTCTGGATTAAAAATGACTAGAGATCTGTGCTTGACTTCTTTTTGATGATGTCGGACAGGGTCCGACATTGGACTGGAAAGGGAAAATGTAATGTCAGACCTGGTCCGACATAGGCCCGCAAAGGGTTGATATTGATGTTGTTTAAAATAACAATGTCATAATGACTGCCGGTGCGGGTTTTAGGTATGAGTATAACTGCGGCGGCTCTAGTGTTAACGTGGTCATTTTTGTGGCGCATATGTAGAATAATATTATCTGGCATTAGGTTTGAATACTCGAGTACTTAAAATTTTTAACACTCAAGTACTCGAGAACTAAATTACTCAAAATTCCCACCGCTATTGACAATTTCAACCCAAGGGGCTTTTTCAACCTGAAAAAAGAAACAAGGATCAGGGGTCACAAATGGAGATTAGATAAGGGGCATTCAGAACAGAAAATAGGAGGCACTTTTTACACAGAGAATTGTGTGAGTCTGGAACTCCCCAGTAATGTTGTTGAAGCTGACACCCTGGGATCCTTCAAGAAGCTGCTTGATGAGATTTTGGGATCAATAAGCTAATAACAACCAAACGAGCAAGATGGGCCAAATGGCCTCCTCTCATTTGTAAACTTGCTTACGTTCTTATTGGCGCTACAAGCTGTTCACGTCGCAATGGACCAATCAGAAATAAGGTCAAAAGGTAGTGGCTGCCAGACATTGTCTAGCTCACGTAGATTACCATAGAAATAAAAAAAAGACATCAACAAGAACTGAATTATTAAAGTCAAAAAATGATGCTAGTGTCACTGATAACACCGTGTAACAAAGTTTTGTAAATACAGTATAATCATAAATCTCGAAAAACTACTCACTTCTAAATCTTTTGTAGTCATTTTTGTATTACTTTAGTATAAATACATGTTAATTTGGATTCATATGTTGTTTTTTCTGACTTTATGTGAAGGAAAAGACACACATTTGCCAGTTTTCCCATTGGAAATAGTGATATTTTGAAATATCACTGTCCTGGTCACAAAAGCAAAGTTTGTGGGGAATTATTGCCATTTTCTATACTTTTGAGGCATAAGCAATTAGGAAATAACACCTACTACCCAGGAAGAAAAATTGTGTTACATAGTGTTATAAAAACAATAAAAAAAAAGACGCCACATGGCAAGAAATAGCAGAATAATTGGAAATTGACGGCATGGCTATCTCTCTATTTCATTTTAATTTTAGTCAAAGTGATGGGGAGCACCACACACTGGTTTCTGGCTTGTGCATACTTTATTCGCCTCCAATTGGCTCGCTAGAATTAAGTTACATGCATTTTTTATTTGTTAGAAATATTAGCTAAATGTTGACTTGCCAAGTGTAAAGAAAATATTTAAATTCACAGATTTATTTGTTAAAATCCCAGATTTAACTAGTCAGCTAAACGTTCATGTGCTAAGTGTAATAAAATTCTAGGCTGATTGTAAATGTTGAATTTGTTATATGCTTACGTATTTAGCTAAATCTGGGCTTTTTGTGGTTAAATCTAGGACAAAATATGCGATATGCATGAAATCAGGAAAGAAAATACCTGTTACAAATATAAAGCTAAGTTCTAACATTTGAATATGTGTCGGGTGTGTGTGTGTGTGTGTGTGTGTGTGTGTGTGTGTGTGTGTGTGCAACAAAGTGTATGATCATTAGCTTAAATTACACCTTTTTACTTGTTTTCAGCTGTTAAACAGTTGCAGTTCAAGTTACTTGTCAAATGTTACAGCTAACTTGAAATATGCAACTGTTTAAGAGCTGAAAACAAGTAAAAAAAGTCTAATTAAGAAAAGTATCAGTTCAACTAAGGGTTCAGTTAAGTAACTGAGAGCTTGGTTAAAATGAAAATCAGCAGCCACAAGGGGTCCCCACAACCGAATTTGAGAAGTCCTGCGCTAAAGCGATTTTTGTTTTATTCTCGTGCCTATGAACTAAAGTTGACTTGCGCACAGAGGAAAATCGGTTCCCATTAAAGTGCCTCACTAAAGCAGTCGTCCTGTTTAAGCGTGTCCCGTTTAGCTGGCGCGTACTGTACAAGAAATATACAGAGCATCAAAAGAAACTTATCACTATGATAACACATTTATTTTCGAAAAAAAGGTATATAAGTAATGGACACTGACGAAATGTTTTTTGTTTCCTTTTAATCTCTCAATCATTCATCCTTGATTATGACACACCTGAGTGACAATCACTGAAGCAAACACACTTAATCACCTAAATAGTGAGATAGCTGATTGGACACTGGATATGGAGTGATTTCAGCCACTGAATTGCAAGCTTGAATAAAAGCAATAAAGAAAATCACAGAAAAAAACCACCAAAAAACAATATGCCACGTCTGTCAAGAGAGAAGCGCCTTCATGTAATTGGCATGTTGAAGGCTGGACTAGGGCAGCGTACTGTGGCTCGCCAGAGTACTCACATCCTGCAATTTCAAACCTGGCATGAGGGTATAACTAGACACACTCTATCAATGACAGGCCACGAACTGGGAGACCAAGAGTCACAACACCTGCCTAAGACTGACAGATCATTTTGCAGCATCTTTGTGATGTCAACTGTTAATCAGCACAATAAAAAGTCACTGCACCTGCTCTTAAGTTTGTCATTTTTCAATCACATCTAGTGAATTTTATCCAAATATAAGTGAGAAGTTTCTTTTGATGCTCAAATATAACTGATACGTTTCTTTTGATGCTCAGTATACATAAAGCTATCATATTTCAACACTGAGGGCAAAATACAGTATAAAAACGTAATATATTTAATTACTGTATACATAATAAATAGTTAGCAGTACCTAAAGGTTACACCAAAATGGCATGTAACAGGTTTTACATTTACCCTGATTTTAATATGTTTCCCATAAATTCAGAACTTCTCTTCATGGGATGGATGGAATGAGGGGTCATACTGCTGTCAATATATTTTTTCAATAGCACACAGAACCTTAAGCTAATTGTAACCTATAGGAGTGTTCCATCTCAGGATAGTTTAGAATATGATTTAAGCTAACTGGGTCTTTATTGATGCAAAAATATTCACTGTATAAAGAGTAAGGTCAGTTTATTTGGAATTTGTTTTCACTGTCTTGCTATTAAGCAAATTAATTAATGGGCAACTAGTGTTTTTCATTTAAACTTGCTGGACTATTTAGGAATGACTTTTGCCATTTCTTGTTCTGTTTATGTTTTGTTTTGTTGTTTTTTTTTTTTAGTCACATTTTAGATCGGATTACTGTAGTATTAACATATACTGTTGTACCTTGATGGGACTGGACAACCTACATCACCTGCTTATGCAGCATTTGTGTAAAATGTGCTTTCTCTCCCATTACTGATTAATTGGTAAATGCAAATGTCATCCCTTACATGTATTCTGGAAATAACTTATAGTCACTTGCAGTAAGACGTCTCTGAAAACGGATTCACACTTTTGATAAAATATGGAGAGTTAAGAGGGAAGTATGTTTTTCTTTAACAAAACGAATGGTTAAAAACCAGCAAAACATTCAGCTCTGACCAACATTCACCTAGATTTTTTGTTTTGTTTTGTTGCGGCAAAAATAAATATATAAATAAATAAAGGTATTTTCATTACTCTTGATAGAAAGAGGACAAATGCAGATTGAATAATATTAAAGTCCAAACCAGAAACCATAAACTGAAATTCAAATAAGAAGCGTAAACACTGAAGATGTACATTACTTCCTCATAGTTACACATACTGGTGGGAACTTAGGTTACCAATGACTCGCAGCGTTAATACAAATACAGTATTTCTCCAACTGAAATCTTAAAACCCTGAGCAACAGGTGTAATTTGCCCTGTAACACGCGTTTATCAAAGTAGCCTGCCCCGTACAATGAAATGACTACAAACATTGCTTTTCGATGGGCACCTGCCTTGGCTTTAGACGTTTAAGGTGTACATTTCGTTTGGTATTTAGATCGTTATGGAACATTTCAGCCTTTATCACCGTTTTAAATGTTAACAAATAAACTTTTTTTTTTAATCATCTCTGTAAGGACACTTACCTTATTACAGTGGCTATTAAATCCGCTTCTCACATAAGCATCACTTTTAAAGGTATCGATGTTTTGGTTATGTCGATGTATGTTTCCATTGCTGACTAGATCGGCAGTAGTAGCCATTTCTGTGTGTACCGTGAGTTTCTGGTTTTGAATATTGTAGGTAGGAAGTAACTCAGTGCAAACGATTTTTTTAAACCCTCCAAAGTATCTAACCCGTCAGTCAGGAATAACCAGAGCGAGTTACAGCCTTTTTGTTTCCTCATAGAAACTAAAACAAATACCTCAACGGTTTGGTAATTCTTTGTAATTTATTTATTTATTTTTTTAATAATCAAACGTTTCACGGCAACAAGGCAGAGAAACAAGAAAACGCCAGCGCATGTACTCCAATGTTTACCTGTTTGGAATGACTTAACAGTTTAGTCAGGTCAAATCGCTCTCCATTGACACCCAGGAAGGCGAAAAAAGGAGGGGCACAACATTGACATTTTTATTTATTGTTGGGTTTAAGGTGGAATGCAGCACTTGAGAAAGCTGCTTTTTCCAAATTGTTACTGAGAAAATGTATTATTTATTTATAAAATGCAGCATAATGCTAATAAGCATGTTTAATCATTTTAATGTTGAATATCGGCGGTATATAAAAATACCCTTATGCAAAAATTCTGAAGTATAACTTGAATTACACACCAACATAATTTCATTAACATCTCGTTAGGGATTCAAATGCCTTTTGGGATTACAAGTCTAGTCATATTTAAGATAGACTATCAGGGGCCTTACTTTAAATCCATCCTGGGTTTACAATTTTCTTTTTGTGATTGTTGTTTTTATTTTGATCCAAAACATAAAAACAGTTACAGATACAATTACAACAAGAACTATATATATATATATATATATATATATATATATATATATATATATATATATATAATGTGTGTGTGTGTGTGTGTCTAAGAGCTTGCAGGATATTATGCCTGGTTGGCTAGTGTAACAGCAATCAGACCCCAAACATGCAGTGTGGAGGGGTGAGCCTTGTTCAGTTACAACATGTTACCCACTGCACCAAGCCTACAGTTTGTGCAGGAGGGGTCTAAGAGAAGTTTAATTTGGTAGTGCTTTAAAGGGATGGGATAGGCCCTATGAATAGCTTTAAACTGTATGCGCGGATAAGCTGGGGTTTTAGAGGACATAAACGTATTTACCCATATTGTGTTCCAATCAGGAGAGCATTTCAAGTTATTTAATATCTATTCCCACAGCTTAAAAACCCTAAGGACATTGCACTTTTGAGTAACAAGATTTTCATAAGTATTGAACTCAAAACCATGTGAAGGTCGATCTTGTTTAAACCACATTACCATGGGGAGTGAGGAGAGCTTGACACTCCACGGCACTTCATATGCTCACACTGCTGACCTAAGCCTTAAGTACATAAAGTATGAGTAAAAAAGTGCAACGGACCCGTCACAGTATGGTTTTCAAATGCCTACTGCCTGTAACTGTACAAGATAATGTATCACTAGCACCTCCTCATGTGAAAGTGACACACCCTGCTGAACTAACAGACGTTGCTGCAGTATCGCAAAGTTACCATGCACGGTGTTCTGCTCATGCCATTCTATCAGTTGCTGTAACGTGCTCATGCATACAGCTCCATCAGATGATGAGAATGAAGAAAACCCAGATAGTTTCATTAGCCAGAATCATGTATAAGATCAGAAATGAATTGTACTCAAAAGCATTAAAACACTAAATGCCACTTGGAACGCTGTATTAATACTCAAGATAGTTTTAATGGCCCGAGTGCATTGATTGGCCTTATTGATTTCTTGGTCATCTGTTCAAAAGACACTGCATTCTGTAATAGCTCTAACCAGTTAAAATATGTTATAGCTATTTATTGTATCAATTAATGTGAATTGTAGGGGTTGCAAACACCACTTGGGCCAGTAATAAGGTTGAGGATGGTAGACTATCTATGGTACTATTTTTGAGGTCATAATATAAGTTGTTATAATACAATATTGTATTGTAGACTAGATACAAAAGTGTTACAAAATCAGAATCCTGTGGATAGCTGTACATATGAGCGGGGTAAACATAAAAAAATGTAACAGGTTATATCTCAAATTGCCCAAGGGTGACAAAATGTCATTCTTCAGATCTGTGAAATGCATGCACTGGCCATGTATAATCAACAGAAAAAAAAACGTAACACCATAATTTGGGGTTTGGAGGTCCGCTGCCGGACTGTGGTGGTCTGTTCGCCTCAAACGCTTGCTAACTGAGGCGAACACTCTGAAGAGGTAGTTTGCATAAAACAATAACGGCGACAGGCTTTATAAATAAATTATAGTCTACAGATCTGCAATACAGTGTGTATGTGGATAAGCGAATGTTAATGTCCACGATTACAATAACATATTTAAGCTATGAATAAATGTATCTTACAATAATAATATGCCAAGTGTAGTGTATTTTTTAAAATGTTTTATTTTAAATTAATGTGCTGTGTCATTCCTATATTAATCCCCAATCATAACAGCTTTCATTTTAACAATAAATAAAGTGCAATTAGTTTTAAAAAATCTCAGGTGAGCTTAGGGCTGCCGAGCCTGCATCGTCGGGGGAGGCCAGTTCACCATCGCCTGGGGATGCCTCCGCAACACTGCCCGGGGATGCCTGCATGTCACCACATGGGATGCCTGCACGTCACAGCCCAGGGGAATGCCTTCACGACACCACCCAGGGGAATGCCTTCACGACACCACCCAGGGATGCCGCCATGACACCGCCCGGGGATGCCTCCACATCATCACCCGGGGTGGTGTTAAATCCAGCAGCAGCCTTTGCGCTGCTGGAAAGTCTGGGGCCGGAGCCCCAGAAAAGGGGACTGCCGGCTACACAGCCGAGGGAGAAGAGGGAGAAGTGGAGTTCTCGTTGCTGCCTTCATGGCCAGGGGCTCCCCTCCCAAGGGTCAGGAGCTGTGACTGTTGGAGGGTCCGGAGGTACTGCAGGTTGGGGGTCTGGGACCACTGTCGCCTGGGGTCACCGACGCTGCTTCGCCTGGGGTCAGCAGCTCTGCTTCGCCTGGGGTTGCCAGAATATAAAAGACCCACTCCGGGCTCATTGAAGGGGGAGCGTAAGTGGAGTGGAGGACAGTGGAAAGATACTGTGAGTAAGAAAAAGACAAACGACTGCTACCAACTGTGAGACCTTGAAGGTACTCGTTCTGTTTGATTGTTTGTGTTTATTTTGCTTTGGCCAATGTGCCTGTTTCTTTTGTGTTTTGTTTAAATCTTTATTTATTTATTTATTTATTTATTTATTTATTTATTTTTTATTTAGTCATAGCCAATGATTTTTACCCCATTTTTCTCCCCAATTTAGAATTGCTAATTGTTTTATTATTAATCCCGGTTCACCGCTACCACCCCCAGCGACTCAAGAAACGACGGCTGACAAACGAGTGCTCCGAACGTGTCCCTGCCAAGCCACCAGACCTATAGTGCCAGAGGACAACACAGATCTGAATGGCTCCACTGCAGACCCTCAGGCTCCCTGTTGGCCACAGGGGTCGCTGGTGTATGGTGAACCGTGGATTGCCCGTGCGCCGCCCACTGGGAACTCCCGGGCACGGTCGGCAATGACAAAGCCTGGATTCAGGAGGCAATGACAAAGCCTGGATTCACTCTGGATTTACTTTTTGTTATTTAATAAAGATACAGCTGCAACGTTTTAGCCCTGTATCACCTGTGTTTACTACTGCTTCCTGAACCTGACATCACCCACACATGCCACTCAAGTCATCTGTGGCAGGGATGTATTAGTTGCTTCCTAGCCTTGTAGACCAAACGGTCTCACCTCCTCCAGGCTGTTCTCCGCAAGCTTTGGGAATCTCCTTACTCTTCTCTAAGTTATAAGCACATATCTTCTATTAGCAGGTCTCTTCCTCTATGTAGCCCTGGATCATGTCCAGTGAATAAATCAGTGAATAAAAACTTTTAGCATTGCTGTGACCATATGGTAACAACTCGGTTGTGGTTTTGCTTATGATTTTTTTCTTTATCATTTGTACACATACATTTTCAAATCTTGAACACAGTATTTCAATTTTATGACAAGCACGCCAATGAGTGTATGTTGAATGGCTGAAATAATGCAATAACATATACGGAAAGGCTTATAAAAATAGTTTCCATAGTTCCAATACATCTTAATCAGTGTTGCTTTGTTACTTAATTATCAAATTAGCAATATGCTTCAAGTGATATTAATGTCTATTTTGCAAATTATTGTAGCACGGACAAGTGCTGTTGTTGAGTTCACCCAAAAATTTGTGCCCACCTTGCTCTTTATTTAAGTAGGGAAGCTACCAGCCAGCTGAACGCTTCAGCACCACTCCTGTGCTCACTCACTCAACCTCAGCTATCCAGATCAGCACTGCACTGCATATCAGGGTAATACACACCAAAACATAAGCGAAAAACAAAACAGAGACAATAACCAAAATCTTTGAATTCTACAACACAATAATACAACAATAAATACAATGACGAAACAACGGTTACACAACAAAATAGCAGTAAATAATGAACATTTTCCCCAAAACCCCATGGTCCCAGTGTCCTTTGCGCTTATTTACAACTATTTACATACTACTCCAAGAATTCCCTGGGAGGTGTCTGGTGGAGTGCAGTGCCCAGATCTTCCTCTAGCAGGCAGTAGGTAGCGTGGTCACCTGTGCTCGTTACACTGCTCCCATCTTAGGGCTTACTTTGACACATTACAGTATTAATGTTGCACTTTACAATATTCTTCTGAAGCCAAAACAGTACATACAATTTTTATTATTACACTAGCTGTGTGAGCAGGCAACCTACTTTTTTATACAGTGTAAACTGTATAGCCTATATACAAATTACCGAATATTACAATTATTAGTAAATAAATAAGCTGTATTTTTCTGTTTCCAAATAATAAATGTGGCTTTGTGACAGTCTATGCAGAATGCACAATTTATAATGGAGTGAACTTGCACATTCTGCAAGTCACATTATACACAAACCACTAATTGCACATACCAACAGCAGTAGACTGGTAGATGGTGTTCCGTATGCAACCCTTGGTGTGGATCCTAATTTGCCCCTTTTACCTCACAAAGGATATTCGCTGGCTAAATATCAAATCCTTTATATCAAATTTGCTGGCTAAATATCCCTCCCTTGACCCGACTGTGTTATCTAACTTCCATCCCATATCCAATCTTCCTTTTCTCTCCAAAACTCTTGAAAGGGCTGTAGCCAGCCAGCCAATGAAACATCCCACAGATAACAATTTGCTTAAATCTCTGCAGTCTGGCTTCCAGCCTCATCACAGTACTGAAACTGCCGTGCTCTGGATTGTAAATTACCTTCTGCTTAATGCTGATGCTGCTGCTCCCTCTGTCCTTGTTCTCCTTGACCTAACAGCTGCTTTTGATACCACAGATCATAGCATTCTTCTTGCCTGCCTTCAGAAGTATGCTGGGATCTCTGGCACCTGTCTCTCCTGGCTCTCCCCTTACCTATCTGGATGCAAGCAGTGGTGACGTAAACCCAGTCACTTGCCCTCATGGTTCTGTTCTTGGGCCTCTTCTCTTCAACATGCTTCCCTTGGGTCACCTCATCTGCCAACATAGCCTCATGTTTCACACCTATGCCGACGACACCCAGCTGTACCTAAAACTAGACCCTGGATGTCCCTCTGCCATGGTTCTGCTCTCAGCTTGCATCCAAGACATTGAGGCCTTAACATTAACAAATCTGAACTTCTAGTAGGATCGGAAACTCAAATCAAGAATCTCAATATTGCTGCCATGAATCTTGGAAACTGTCTTCTGCTGCCTTCCTCCACTGTATGAAGCCTTGGTGTACCCTTCATCACACAGTATCTCTCCAACCTGCTGACCCACTATGTCAGTGCTGAGGTCCTCTGACTCTGGCTTTCTTGTTATACCCAACCAAAAGTGCACTATGTAGTGTAGTGTTGTATTAAATAATTATATTGATTCTACCCTTAGAATATAAATAACAGGTATGGGTTTGGTGCACAACTTGCTGAAAACTAAATTAAGATAATATTTAAAATTATGAATGTAATAATAGTCAGTAATTCATAAATACCATTATCTGTATGCTGTTTGAAATTCTCTGCTTGCTTATGGCTTAGGGTAAGCCAAACTGCAGGGCTTGCTCCTGACCAGCAGGGGCCACTGAAGCCCTATGAACTGAACTCTCCCCAGGTGCTTTTCCTCCCAAGCCCAGTACTCCCTTTGGGCTGCTAGACAGATCTTTAACTCATGCTTTTTTTTTTGCTGTTGCACTTTACACTTTTTTGTAAATCAGCATTTTAGCAAACAAGTTCCGTGTCTTTTAACAACATCCTCTATTGCAATGCATAAGATTAAGAAATAATGTCTCATGTTTAAAAAGTACACCTTCAAATATCTTTCTAGTTGATTATTTACATTTCTTTTAGGTTCTTTCTAGTATTTACATCATTCTATGTGGTTCTGTTGCTCCAATATTGAGCCATCATTTTTAGTTTTTTTTCTATTTATGCCTATGTCTGGCTTTGAGCTTGCCTGGACAACCATTACTTCATGGCATTGAACAGAATACCTCATTCCATTCAAGTGGCAATTGGAATCTAATAATTAAGTCACCCTGGCATTTATAAGTGATAAGATCTTTATGGATTGGTGTAAAATGTTTGTGATTTGATTTTTAAAATGCTACATAAACCCCTGCCAGGTTAGCTTCCAAGGAAGACATCCCATGAAATATCTCATGTTTGTCCGCAGACAAATGCCATGCACCTGAAGATGAGGATAGGTAGGCCCTGATTGACATTTGACCCAAAACTCAAGAATACAAAACAAAAAAACCCACAAAAAATAATATTATCAAGATTTATTTTCCAGGTTTGTGACAAGGTAGGCTTGACTGGTGTGTGTGGTGACGTCACAGACCAGGAAGCAATGCTTAGGAAACATTTACGGGCCTGAAACACACAAACGCAAAATCATATTAATAATAAAAGGAACAAATATATAAACATTGATAGATCAGAACAGCACAAAAAATATATAAATAAGGGGCAGGCACCCTGTAACAAGGTTGTACACAAATTAAACAAGAAACAGGCTTGTCACTCCACTTTTCAGAACCACTTCAAAACTTCAAATGCATTAACATTTGATGCTTTATCTTATTTAAATTGATAATTAATGTTATATAACAAACTATAAAACACAGTATATAAAAGAGGAAGATACTGCACGGATTTTCAGTATTGTGGATATTTAGCTGCTACTAAATCATTTTTGTTCAACCACCACGCAGTGCAACTTGATATTTAAGTGTATCTTCCACAATTTTTCTCTCCAACTGAAAGGCTCCACAAATCTTCAGCTTGAATTTTTATATATATTGAGAACGATATCACTTGTTTTTAATAAACAAACAAAAACAAAGTAAACAAAAACACCTAGCTCCTATTTGGAGCACTAACTAAACACGACACTGGCTCTGCCTAACACGGGACAGCTAAGCTGTTTTCCCATCATAAAACAAAACACAGTTTAACACACAAAAGGTTTCACACTACCTTTTTTTTTTTTTTTTTTTTTTTTTTTTTTTTTTTTTTACAATTGCACACACTTACAACCAGGCTCTTCACTCTGCAGCAGCCCTAAGCAGACTGACTGCTCTCCTTATATACCTTGCACCTGGCTCTAATTTACAATGCTAACCAGGTAATGGATAATTAACACTAAACAATAATTAACAAAACCAATTAACATGTTTTTTTGGGCAGTGAGGAATTTAACCCTCTCCCTGCTTACAATATAATATATATATATATATATATATATATATATATATATATATATATATTATATAATATTGCTATAAACGGTGCCCTTATTGAGCCCGAACATTGGCATTTTAAAACTGAACACACACCACAGCAGACCTAGCCAATGCAAAAGGAGTTCAGAGTCTTTATAACAAAATATATTTAAATACGATTATTCAATGTATTAGACTGTCTTATTCGATACATAACACAGTATATACGTGATACACCTTTAATCTTAACACATATTACAGTTTCACGTAAAAGGAACATACAGTTGTTTAAAGTGGCCTACTATATATAGTGTACTGTACTTTATCCTGCAGTTGAGAGATGTCATTTTAATGACATAATCATTTGCAAGTCTTGCTATTTTCAGTAATGATACAATGGGGAAAAACATAACTTGAGCTTAAAATAAGAATAACAAAATGTAGCTTAATTTAATTGTGAATTTCAACAGCTCTCACTACTTTTCAGAATACCCTGAATCTCTTTTTTAAATTGGTAACACTACATATTGTTCTGGGATGGAACGTCTCTTTGATGATTACAAATGATGTGTTGATTTAAGCCACTGGAGCCGACAGGGATTGCTTATGTCATTAATAATATTTGAAGATCTTGACACCAATTGTAGATGGCTTATTTCCTCAATTACATGATACTTTTGTCAAAATAATTACACTCAACTTAATAATTGCAGCTAAATCCTGGTATGACGTTGTCATAGTGCCCCTATTTTTCTATTCGGCTGTCAGCATAATTAGGAAGAATCAGTTGGGAATTCCAAAAAATAGATTTGATGTGCTTCGAGATTTGATAATTATTCTGGACACCATATTTCATCATTTGAATTCATAGTACAGTAAGTGCTGCTTAGGTACGATGAAGGACCACATTAGCCCAGATCTGTCAGGCCCTATTAAAAATGATAAAGCATAACACTTCTGCATTTCAACTTTTTTTCCATAAGCACTTTCCTAAAACATGTCTCGCAGCAAGTTTACACTTTGACTGCTTGCATGTATATTTAGTATGTTTGTGTCTGATGGAACATGGTTTGTAGTTCCACTGTGTGAATGTGTAAACAACCTTGGAAAAAGAAAATAAAAGACATACATTTTTTAGAAGTAATTAAAATTTTCACCTCCACATTTTTATTATCTAAATGTGACAAAAGCCCAGTTTTGAATGTTGCTTCACCCCTCCAACCCTCTTCTGGACAAATGAAGATCAACACTCTATCAAGCCAATAACCTGTTTTCACTCACCCAACTGGTTTTCCTTCCCAACCCATGGGAGTGCAAAGCCCAATACAGCACTCACACTGGGCCCACATCTAGAATGGTCAACTCAACATGGATTCAAACAAGCAAGCTCCTTATTGTCCTTACCTGATGAGCCACCAGTGACTCAAGTAGGGTGTCCTAATATATTTAAATTAAGAAGATAATATGTTGCTGTGCTTCTAAAGATTCCCATATCACTTTTTTTTGGCAACATCACAACTTATTGAAGCATAAACTTAAGGGCTACAGAACAAACCCTGCAGCATATTACTGTTGGGAAAATGATGTACAGTGTTGTGCAGTGAGAGCTGAATGAAAAATGTTTTGAATTTAAAAATAATCTTCACTGTGTGCCAAGACACAACCTTTTTTATTTGACAAGGCTTTTCTTTGCAATAGTTCATCTATAAACGCTGTGAGATGTTTGTACAAGAAAAGCAGCTACACAAGAATAATTATTTCGGGTTGGGTTGTACTAAGTATGGTATTCAGATTTCATCATAATTACTTACCATATTGCCTCCATATTACAACTAAGGATTGACTGACTACATATTCATAAGTTTGTACCATGCATCACAATGCCTGCAGGGCAGGGAAGGAGTCTGATAGACTATGACAAGCATTCCGTCCAGGTTAGGTTTCACAATAGAACAGCCTTCTCCTGCATTACAGTGTGATGAAACATATGTGTATTTCTGAGCTCAAGAAAGCAGACAAGTTTTGGAGACTGCGGTGCAGCAGCAAATGCAATGTAAGCCTGCTATATGTAATGAAGACAAATTGTCTGAGGGAAAAAAAATGAAACACTGTAAAACTAGCTCAGACAAAGTTGTACACTGATTTTATTCCTCATTGTAAATTTAGTTTAGTCTTTCAGCTCAAGTCACTAGTATTGTGCCATCTTAGATTCCTGTCCATCAACTCAGCAGTGACAATGGGGACAGATAAAATCTCTCCACTGCTTTCTGTCTTGCACCAACTACACAGCTTTGTTCATCTTTATATACAAGAAAGGTATACCTCCAATACAATACAATTATATAGGCACTAGTTCCAATGAAAAGACAAAACTCTACAATGTTTGATATTTATACATTTGTAAACAATTGTTGACTCCCCTTCAACAAGATTGGTTTCTGTCCAATAATTAGGTAGTCGTTCTCTCATCACACACAGTGAGTCTACCACATGCTTCCCCTGAGGGAAAGGGGGTGGTGTTCTCTGACCTTTTGGTCTGCCACGTGCTACATTGAGTGTGGCGCATCCATTTTGTCTTTTAATGCACCTTCCTCCCATCTCATGGTCAGCCACATGTAATGTGACAAGGTGCACCCATTTTGTCTTTCAATTCCCCTCCCCCATCTCACACTATCTCTGCTAGTCTCCTGCCTTTTGGCGTTTAGCTCAGACACCTATCTGTGACTTTGACTCGCGTTAGGCTATGCAAAACTGCACATAGCCGGTATTGCCGATGGGAAATGAAAAAACTTGAAACTTCCTGCAAGGGTCCAGCTCATGTGATCCCACATTTCCTTTAAGTTGGTTCTGTGATCCAATTAGCATAACCTCTGTTACATCTGAATTCAACATTAGAAAATTCTGTGATATTCAATGCTTGATGTCTGTAAGGCAAGTAGCTAATAACACCCAGGCAGAAGAAACTCCTGGCTTTAGGGACAAATATAGCTGGGTATCATCAACATAGTAATGGAAGTTCACTCTGTGTCTGCGTATAATGTCACCTAATGGTAGCCTATAAATGAAAAGATCAAGAGACCTAGAATGAAGCCTTGTGGAACACCACAGGCAACTTCTGATGATGCTGATTTTACCTTCCCAATAGAGATGAACTGAAACTATCAGAAAGATAAGATTTGAACCAGGATAGGACTGGCCAGACAGTCCTACTGTGCTTTCAAGACGATTGAGTAGGATGGAATGGTCTACAGTATCAAAAGCAGCACTGAGATCAAGAAGAATTAATACTGATGAAAAGCCATTCACAGCTTATCAGCAGATCATTCACAACAGTGACAAGGGTCATCTTGGTGCTATGTGCAGCATTAAGAGTTAGAAATTTTTGTAATAGAATTACAACAACTCTTTAAAACCTTATCTATGAATTGTAGGTTGGCCTATAATTATTGAGAACTTTAGGGTCCAAATTGTGTTTCTTAAGTATAGGCTTTACCACAGCTACCTTCAGTGCTGAGGGAACTATACCGGAGGAGAGTGAACCATTTATAATTATTTTAATGTAGATATTAATAACACCAAGAACATCTTTTACTAGTTTGTAGGAATATGATCAAGAGAGCATGTAGTAGCTCTCATATGCTGAACTAGCTCTGTCAGTTCCTGTAAGGTAATCAAAGAAAAAGCCCCCATAGTAGCCTTAATAGGTGTAGTTGGTAAAATTGTGCTGGAGTCCTCCTTAACAGAAGGTGACTGTGAAATTTAATTTCTGATGTCTAGTAGTTGGTAATAGAGAACCACAAAACCCCCATGTGACACAGCTTTATTATTGATAATAATACACTGTTGCACAACGAAAACGCAACAGTCTAAGTTTCATATCAGTAGCTCACTGGGCACATACATAATGTTATTTACATTTTAAATAGTGAGCAGTTTGTTGATTGTTTGAGTAGTATTGTTCCTTGGGATAACAAAATACTGAGCTCAAGTCATGTGATTTCATAAAAATGGCAGGTGCTCAGTTTTTGGTATTTCAGTTGAGTTAAAATTGCCAAAATGAGTTGATTAAGATTCTGTATAAATAGCTATTCGAAAAGATATGACCATACCGCTGCTTGAGTAATGAAGATCGCCTGGTTGCTATCAGAATGATTGAAGGCGGCCTGTCTGTGAGAGATGTCACATCCGACTGATCCATCTGCGTAATCATTTTTAGACTGCAGTGTCTACAGCATGAGAAATTCCAGGAAGAAATAACCTGCGAATTCAGGGGTAACATGTTGGCAGCTGAGAGACAAAATCACCATTTTCTGTGGTCCAGAGAACGTCTGAGGTGGTGGCAGAGAGAGTGGTGGAGTGTTTTATTCACCGATGAATACCGTTTTGCCCTTGACAGAACTGATGGAAGACAACGTGTGTGGAGATGTCATGGTGAGCGATATGCTGACTGTTGCATTGTTCAGGCCAACCAGTGGGGCGGTGGAAGTGTGATGATGTAGAGTGATGATCCAAGGACTCCTTTGGTGCAGATTGAGTGCAACCTTACTGCTCAGAGATACATTGACGACGTCCTTGTGGCAACAGTTTTTCCGTTCCTGCAAGCCAATCTGGAAGTGTCGATTTTCCATACTGAAAACATCTTGTGATTCTTTGATCTGTATTTTTGTTCACATTTTCTGTGATTTTTTTGTTTGATAATAATAATAATAATAATAATAATAATAATAATAATAATAATAATAATAATACAAAGCGCTTTACATTAAATAAAACAAAAGCTTTAAGAGCTTTAATGCCCTGAGGCTTTGGTTCCTGATATTGCTCATGGAGGACTTTAACATCTTGCCTTGGTGATTAACTGTTATTATTTTGGAGATGGCATCCATTTGGCCCCAGGGACAGTATGCCCACCGCTGTTCTTGAGACATCAGGCATTTACAAGAAGCTAAGATAATAAAAACCACGTCAAATGAAAGGGATGTCAATCATATTGGATGCTTTCTTATTTTTGATTTTTGATACCACCCCACTTAACCATGGTGTGTCATCAACTCAGTTGGTAAGAAACCTATTGTATAAATTAGCAGATTTCATGGTGTTCCAACTGAAAAAAAAAACAAAAGAGGAGTGATTTAATGCATTTTGTGAGCCCCTGAAAAATAAACATTAAAAAAAAGTGTACCTAGCTGTAGGCTAAAGTCTACATCAATTTACTTAAATGTAATTTCAAATGTAACATGGGCACCATGATTTCCATAACTTTGATCCTGTAATTATTTAGACTTGTGAAAGGCTGTCCATGTTAAATCCAAACCCCCATTTGTGTTGAACACCACTCATAAGTCATTTCCAATAAAAAGACGTAGCAATATTCTAGCTTTAAGAGTTCTCCGCAGAAGGGTTAACTTTCCCTGTGAGCATTTTTGGTCCAATAAATACAGAGCTCAAACAGTTAACAAAGTAGACCTTACTTAGTGAGTAAAAATACACAATTATACCCTGCAACTTGTTTTCATAAAACCCTGCTCTCACATCTTGAATAAGAAGACTTTCCATTTTGCTGGAATTTTCAGCACAATCCCATTCACACTAGACCAGGGAAATGATAGAGTTCTAGTTCTGAAGGTTCCTCGTACTGATCCTTCACATCCTACAGCATCTGGTGTCACGTTCAAGGATATATAAGCCCAACCTTGCTTTCCTAGCAAGATCAGAATAAGAGGTGTAGTTGCAACGTGATCAACTAAAAAGGAAATGCATACATTTTTTTTTTAAATGAACATTAACTCTATCTAAAACATTACCAAATTACCACTGATTATGCACATATCATAACATTTGTTGGTACCACAGAATGAAACTTGAACCATGTACTCTAACTTTAGTAACTTTTTCTTTAATTTTGACTGCCCAGTTATTTTACCCCAAATTTTACCCCAATGTAGAAGGTACAGTTATGTTCTCTTACTGCAGTAATTCCCCACACAGCTCAAGGGTACTGTTTAGTGGGGGTCCTAAAATCTCACTACCAAGCCAATTTTCTCCTTTACACACAGGAACTCGAGAGTGGATGTCAGCAAGCTACTGTCCTCTGAAGGCCTGGCCAGTAGAGTCCACTGTAACACGATGAGAAGAAACAGTCAATGCCTATTTTGCCATCCTAACCTATCCAGAATCTCCAGCCAGGATGGAAACCTGCAGTCTCCTGACTGTATGACTCACCCTACACACGACACGGCTGTGCTTTACCCAGGTAAACCACATGGGGATCCCTAACTTTTGTTAGTTGTCACACTTTATAGACTACTAACTATCAAGCAGTAATGGCCGGTGAACTATATGAACCAGGAAGAAATACCAACAATAGTGTAATCTTTTGAACTGGTTGTACCACTCTATCTTAAATGTAGCCTTTTTACTGCCATGAAAATAGAATGCCGGTGCTCCTGCAGTGCCACGGTAAAAATGGAAGTTTATTGTTGTATTAAAATCTTTGCTTAATTGATTCTGCAGTGCTTCTTTTGCACACTCCTGACTGAATAATTGCTGCTGCTGTTTCTTTTTTTGTGACTTGCTCCCCACAGTAAACTGGGTTCAGCTATGAAGATTTAAGTTTATACAGCCTACAAACATGTAGCAAGCACAAAATATCTACCCAGCTTGTCCACAATTCATTTTTAATACACTCCCCTTTTGAAGATTAGAAATTAGGCCAAATCTAATTGATGAAGAATCAGACTGATTTAATGGTCCCCCAAGGCAAATACAAATATAGCTCAAATTATTGATATTTTATATTATGATTTAGTATTTATTTAAATAACAGTGTAGCCGTGCATTTTGTTTTGTTTTTATTTTGGATTTGTTCTGGAAGAGGCGAGGTTGGCAGGTTGTCCTCTGCCAGTAATTACAAAACTCGTGCCGAATGTGATCGAGGGATTAATAACTAATTGGTAGCTAATTAATCCCTCGGTCACTAATATAAAAGCCTGCAGCTCAAGGCACTCCGGGTGGGTGTGTACAGAGCAGAGTACGGGAGAGCGAGAGAGAGCAAAACAAAACAAAAATTAAAAAAAAAAAAAAAAAAAAAAGGAACAGTGAAGGCACTTGCCCAGTCTGACCTTAGGTTTAGTTGACTATTTTGTTCGAGATTTGTTTTTGTTTAAACTTTTATTTTTGCTCTGTGAGCAGTGTTTTTCTGTTTAAATGTTTATTTATTTATTTATTTTTAATAAACGGCGCGCAACGTCTTTTTCACTGCAGTAATTGCCTGACGTCACCACACGCCATTCCTGTCACAGATGGTTAAACACATGTGATGCATATCTGATTATTTCATTTTGGCCTGTTCCAACCCTTGTCCGTTTTTTTAGGACACTGTGGCAAAGTGCCTGTCCCTGTGCTATTTATTTGTGTTTTATGTTGTATGTTGTGTGTTAATGTTGGTGTATAGTCATTTGGTACACAGGATATAATATGGGTTACGAGCACAAGTGTTTAAAATGTATATTTGTATTTAGGCATGGGAATTGCACAGCACTTCACGTGCAGGTAAAATGTAATATGTGAGCATGGGGAATTGTGCAGTTGTACGGAGACTCTAATTGAATTATTGATTAGCAGTCTTGTCTCGGTACAGCTACATAAAAGCAGCATGTTTTCACTCACTCAGAGTTGTGTGTTCGGTAAGTGGAGAGCAGGTGTGGAGAGGAGAGTCACCGGGCCAGCACGGTACTTGCTTGTTTAACATTCGTCCACTTGTTTTACCTGTTAGGACATTTTGTTTGTCTATTTATTTTGGCCACAAGTGCCATGTCCTGTTTTGGTGTCAGTGTTTTCTTACAATCTTTTTATTTGCTATCTGTTTACCTATGAAATGCTGAGCGCAACCAAGCACTCAGCTTCACCAAACTCTGCGTCTCTATCTGTCCTGTTCCGGGCCTGACGTCATCCCACTACAGCCGTCATTGTGACAGACACACAAAAAAGAAACAATGTCAAAAATACATAGCTGAAAGGACCACTTTAAAATAAGTAGGTTTCCATTTAGATGTACTGTAGTTGGTTTTGTGGGTACAGTATATATTTAACAGAAGTATTTTAATTCAGAACAAAATGATTCGGAAAATATCACTTGCCAAAAGAGACAACTGTTGACTGTAACACTATGTACCTACTTTTAAATCTGGTGCGTATTGCAGCAGTATGTAAAATTCCCCATTAACGACCCAACAGCGAAATGAAATAAAAATGTTACCCATGCCCAGGTAAAATGTTAAAGGCAATGCAATTTAGCAGAAGATTAAGAAAAAAAACATCACCACCAGTTTCTAGAATTAAAACAGTATCCAAAGTCACTATTCAAATTGCAGAATATAGTGCTCAATAAGGCCCTAATGTCACAGTTCACTTGCAAATTAAAATGAACAAAAGGAACTAAAGAGAATTGATTTAAAAAGAAAAAAAACATCACGGTATCTAAAACTGTTTAATGATTTTAACTTTTACATTACCGTAGCTTGTCTCTTTTGCTTTGTTTTTGCTGCATTTTCGTCATGTCAAACTGGAGGAAGCGCTGTGTAACTGCACAATAAAGACAGACTGATTTGACATATGAGAAAAAAAGGGAGGGCGGTAAAAGACGTATCAGTCACGGACTGAAGGAATACGTGATTGGCCGTGCCACTGAAAGAAGGTGTGACCGAGGGTATTTAGGGGAAGTGCTCGAGCTATCTGTTCCTTCATTGTGGTTACTGAAAGTACCCATTTAGGAAACAGAAGTTATTAATTATCATGAGTGAAAAGCCTGCAGTTGACAAGCTGGCAACACACAGGCAACAACGTAATGTAACCCAATCATAATGCATGTTTTTGTCACGATATGTAAACATGCTGCAAAGCTGCAATGTAAAAATGTGCCAATTACTTACATTAACAAACCTGTAGTTCGTTCTTAAATACAAGTGTACATTAGTAAAATTATTTAGTTAGTATGTCTACATATTTAATATACCAAACATAATAAATAAATCGGTATTCATAAACAATATTTTCAATGCTGTACTTTTAATTCTAGGCCTTTGGGAGCTAGAAGGCAGACCTGAGATTTTTTTAAAACAAATTTCACTTCATTTAGTGTTAAAATGAAAGATGTTATGATTGGCGATTAATGCAGGAATGACAGCCATTCTGCATACATGGCAAATTAATTTAAAATTAAACATATTTTTTAAAAAATACGCTACATGTGGCATATTATTATTGTAAGATACATTTATTCGTAGCTTAAATATGTTCTTGTATTCGTGGACATTAACATTCGTTTATCCACATACACATTGTATTGCAGATCTATAGACTATAATTAATTGGATGAAATGCAGGAACCATCTTTACTGTGAATTAAATAACAAACCTAAAAGATAATGTTTTTTATATACCTGAAATAGGGGCTGAAATAGTAAATGTAGATTTAGTGCTTCATGCATTGAATTGTCTTCACATTAAAGGACATTGTCATATTCAGCTATGGGAATAAGTCTATTCTTGCACCATCAACTGTTTGGGTGGTTTTTTGACATATTTACCCATGCATTCATTAATCTTGTCAGGGCAATGGAGGAGATAATGAAGACTTATGGGAATACCTAGAAATGTCTTGGAAAATGTTTCTTGCCATTGCAGTACAAGAATACTCAGTAGTTCCCAATACTCCAGTGTCAGAATCAACAAAATTCACGTGTTGTACAAACAAGATTTATCTTGGCCAAAGATTTAAATAAAGCATATTACAGCTGTTAATATCATAGAAAATAGGTTTGTGGCAGGATGACTCAGTAGTGACATTCCCAGACCAGAAAGCTGAGAGACACAGGTACTTGCGGGGTTGAAAGTGCTGGTGCGCATGTATTTATTGAACAAAAATAAACCAGTTTTACAAAAACACACAGCTCACTGAGCCAAAATAAAAGTTTGAAACAAAAGCAATTCACAAATGCAAATATCTCCCTCCATGCTGTAGCTTCCCAGCACGAGAAACAATTGCTTTCTTTTCTTTTTACTTTCATTTCAGATCTTTCTCCTGTCTCACTCTCGTTCTTCCTCTCAAACACCCACACCAACAAGCAAAAAAGATTAGCAATAAATTAATCAATTAATCTGGAGATAGTCATATTCTGCACAGGGTTTTTAATATCTGCGTGGTCGATAGCGACTTTAAATTAATTGACAGACAAGCTACTACCATCGCCTCTGCAAGACCACATCCAAACCAAACAATAATAAAGAAATTATTGCGTTTTAAATAAGCACAAAACACATTCAAACACAACAAACACAACATCACCTGTTTAAATAAACACCAAACAATACATTTATTTTAAATAATAATACAATAAACACAATACATTTATTTACATGTAAGGCTTTGCCCTGCCCCCTCTAATTATGGGTGGGGTTTTTCTTCTGCCCTGCCACATTTACGTGATACTTTGCTCCCAAGATTTAGCCTTCAATAGTTCAATCAAACTCTGATAGAGTATTGATAATAGTCTCAATAGCAATAGCCATTTTACAGAACTGAATTTAATGCATATATTCACCTCAACTTCCAAGAAGAATTACAAGTTTACCACAATAATTTTGCACAGTAAATTTGTAGGATTGTCATGCTTTTCCCATGGTTATGATGTGCACGTACCATAGTAATTTGTATTACACTTTACTGTGGGAAACTTGTATCAGGGTAAGTGATGTATAATGAGTGATACATTGCTAAATATCCTTCAGCAAAAGCACCAGCTAAATGAAGCAGCCATTAAGAGCAATTGAAGTGCAGAGGATCAACACACTAATACATTTTCATAGTAGTAAATTATTCTGGGGAACAGCACCAATGCCTTCAGTATTTAATGCTTTAAAATCAGGACTTAAAGGACCTCATTTACGAAAGGGCACTAAACACTATGGAGCACCATAATTGCAATTAGTGTGCCCATTCATGATTTCCGTATCTACTATAGCAATTTTATTCATTATCGCGTGCGATACTTGGCATATTATGACTTGCACTGAATTTAGTGCTTCACACTATGGTAATCATAATGAATATGTGATTTTTATGGTAATACATGCTGATGTATTTAAATGAGCATCCATTTCAGAATAATGAGATGAGATGTATTCACATGGCATTTAAAGTGATCATTTATTAGTGCGTATAGAAGCAGGCTTTAACCACTGATAGGCGCGCTATTTAAACCTCTTTTTCTAGCCTGAAAACTAGTGATGTGCAGTTCGATTCTTTTTGCTGACTCGATTCATTTGATTCATTCAGTTTAGTGAATCAATTCAACAGATTTGTTTGTTTGATTCACTGATTCACTAATGCAAAATAAATACATCTTGCTGAATTACTTGGTTATGAAAATTCAGAAATGATCATTTATTTTTTAGGGGATCAAGATCACCTGGCACCAAGGGCCATTTAAGTTAAGTTACTTGGTGGGCTGCCCCGTGAAAAAAAAAAAAAGAAAAAAGTTATACATCATAACAACTGAAAATAGAAATTGTATGTAGGCCAATATACATATATACAACTTTACACAAAACACACTACACTCACTGCAAGATTCCTAATCATCAATAAGCATGCAGGCACGGTTTCAATCCATTAATCAACATATTACTTAATGTATTTTTGTAGTAACTGAGTAATTTGTCTTGCATGACGATCTGTACTCCACCCCAGCCTTTGTAATAAGTATTTGCATCAGCAGAGGCCTGATGAGATTGGCTGCTGCGTTACTGTATGGAACACTATTCAAATCCTGTATCAAGTGTTGGTTGGTAAGTTGGTTAAATGGTTTTCGAGCAGAAGCAGTTTGTTGTTTGGTGTGCATTTTGGCGAATTTGGCGCCATCCAAATCGTAGCAATTTCTGCTATATATACACAGCTCTGGAAAAAATTAAGACCACTGCAAAATTATCAGTTTCTCTGGTTTTACTATTTATAGCTAAGTGTTTGGGTAAAACGAACATTTTTGTTTTATTCTATAAACTACTGACAACATTTTTCCCAAATTCCAAATCAAAATATTGTCATTTAGAGCATTTATTTGCAGAAAATGACAACTGGTCAAAATAACAAAAAAGATGCAGTATTGTCAGACCTCGAATAATGCAAAGAAAATAAGTTCATATTCATTTTTAAACAACACAATACTAATGTTTTAACTTAGGAAGAGTTCAGAAATCAATATTTGGTGGAATAACCCTGATTTTCAATTACAGCTTTTATGTGTCTTGGCATGCTCTCCACCAGTCTTTCACATTGATGTTGGGTGACTTTATGCCACTCCTGGCGCAAAAATTCAAGCAGCTCGGCTTTGTTTGATGGCTTGTGACCATCCATCTTCCTCTTGATCACATTCCAGAGGTTTTCAGTGGGGTTCAGGTCTGGAGATTGGGCTGGCCATGACAGGGTTTTGATCTGGTGGTCCTCCATCCACACCTTGATTGACCTGGCTGTGTGGCATGGAGCATTGTCCTACTGGAAAAACCAATCCTCAGAGTTGGGGAACATTGTCAGAGCAGAAGGAAGCAAGTTTTCTTCCAGGACAACCTTGTACTTGGCTTGATTCATGCGTCCTTCACAAAGACAAATCTGCCCGATTCCAGCCTTGCTGAAGCACCCCCAGATCATCACCGATCCTCCACCACATTTCACAGTGGGTGTGAGACACTGTGGCTTGTAGGCCTCTCCAGGTCTCTGTCTAACCATTAGACGATCAGGTGTTGGGCAAAGCTGAAAATTGGACTCATCAGAGAAGATGACCTTACTCCTGTCCTCTACAGTCCAATCCTTATGGTCTTTTGTAAACCTCAGCCTGGCTCTTCTTTGCTTCTCATTGATGAAGGGCTTTTTTCTAGCTTTGCACGACTTCAGCCCTGCCCCTAGGAGCCTGTTTCAAACCGTCCTCGCCGTGCACTTCACCCCAGCTGCCGTTTGCCATTCTTTTTGTAGGTCACTTGATGTCATCCTACGGTTGCTGAGTGACATTCGAATGAGTTGGCGGTCATCCCGGTCAGTGGAGAGTCGTTTTCGCCCTCTGTCGGTCTGTAGCTTTGTTGTCCCCAATGTGTGCTGCTTGACCTTGTTCTTATGAACCGCCGTCTTTGAAATTTTAAGGATGGAAGCAACCCGACGCTCACTGTATCCCTCTGCCAGTAAAGCCAGAATTGAACCCTTCTTTTCCTCACTCAAAACTTTCCTTTTCAACTCTTTGGGCATGGTCAATAGTTATTTTTTGATTCCAATTACTTTTGAGGTACTACTAGCACTGTTTTGCCATCCAGCTGGTCCTATTGCAAGAGGATAGTGATGACCACAGGAGTGGTTTTTATACTTTTCCTCGTTAAATAAGATTTGGTTCAGGTGATCCCCTAATCAGTACCTCATTCAGTAGAATGAGGTGTGCCTGTGTTGGAATTCAACAGACACTGGAATGGAATGGCTGCCATACATGTAGAGATGCTGATTTAAGAAAAATTTGCAGTGGTCTCTTAATTTTTTCCAGAGCTATATATATATATATATATATATATATATATATATATATATATATATATATATATATATATATATATAAAGCAGAAATTACTGCGATAAATTGTACTGTAAACTGGATGCCGCCAAATTCGCTAAATCCTCTTTGTACCTCAGATGGCACATAAGGCTTTAATGAGAGGTCTGCAGCCTGTCTGGTGATGGTCTCCCATGTAATTATCCATGCCCTCATTTCTTTCTCCACTGTTCTCCTCCATGTTTCCTTTGGACGACCCCTTTTCCATCTTCCATCTGGTGTACACCGTAAAGCAGTTATCAGTAGTGCTTCTGGTGTCATTTGACACACATGCCAGAGCTACCTCCATCTTCTTCTCTTAACAGCTAAGGCTAGAGGCCTTGTATTTGTTTTTTGGTGGAGCGCTTGATTTCAAATTGTTCTTGGCCAGAAAATTCTGGGGATCTTCCGCAGACATTTGTTTTGGAAGGTGTTCAGCTTGTGGGCTATTCTTGATGTGATTTTCCAGCACCCTGCTCCATATAATAGCACTGTGGCAGGCTGGCGAGTGGATAGAGGCCCAGAGACAGACTGCAGTTCAAAAAAATAACTATTTTATTATAAATAAACAAAAATAAAGTGCACAAGGGCAAAATAACAGATACTCAAACACAAATAAAGCAAAAACAAAACTCACAAAAATAAAGTTTCCAGGCTGGGCAATGCCTTCACTGGATTTAGAAAATTCAAAAAACCACAAAACAAACACCAACCTGCTTCCTCAGCTCCCTTCTCCCAAATGAGAAGCTGAGGCCTCCTTTTATATCAGGTGGCTGGGCGCTGATTGATCGTTAATCAACCTAATCAACTAATCAACCCCAGCCACCTGAACATAATAAACCCAGGCAGGCAGGGGAAGTTAACCCCATCCCTGCCAATTTAAAAAGGCAGAGCTTTGCTCTGCCACACAAGCACATTTTGTTAAAGATCTTCTGTTTTGTTTTTGTTCCCACTTATTTTGACTTCCAGATGTTGCTTAGCAATAAAGAATGCTAGGTTGGCTTTACTTATTCTTGTGTTAACGTCCCTCTCTGTGTCCCCATCTATTGCTACTCTAATCCCCAGGTAGGTGAACTCACTCACTTCCTCTATGGCCTTCTTGTCAATGGTGATGGAATTGCTTTTCTTTGGGTTTATTCGCATGTTTTGATTTGTTGATGTTTATTTGTAGTCCAAGCTGTCGCTCTTCTCCTGCATAACTTTATGCCGACTTCAGAGCAGTCTGATGTCATCTGCATAATCCAGATCTTCAAGACAGATTGTGAGTGTCCATTGGATTCCCCTTCTAATTTCTGCTGTAATTTCTTTCATAAGTCAGTCCATGGAGAGATTGAAAAGAAATGTAGACAGAATGCATCCCTGCTTTACCCCTGTGGTAACCTTGAAGCAGTCTGTGAGGTGACTATTGCATATAACCTTACACTCAAAGTCTCTATATAGGAGTTTTATGATATTCACCATCTTTTGGGGAATTCTGTATGATCTCAGTATTTTCCACAGAGATTCTTGGTGAAGGCTGTCAAAAGCCTTTTCGAAATCTATGAAGTTGACATATACGGTGCTGTCCCATTTGTCTGAATGTAAATATGTGGTCAACACAGCTCTTTCCTTCTCTGAACCCAGCATGTTCTTTGAGTATGGTTTTGTCAGCTGCAGCTGCAATTCTCTTGAGGGTGATTTAGTTGAAAACTGTGATATATATAAAGTGATCCCTCTCCAGTTACTGCAATTTCCATGGTCGCCCTTCTTTGGAAATTTAACAATAATGCCAGTTTTCCATTTGTGTGGGGTTTCTTCAGTATCCCATATCACCTGAAAGATCTTGGGTCTTTCATTTTCCTTTGCTTTCAGCATCTCTGGGCAGGTCCCATCTTCACCATGTGCTTTTCCATTTTTGAGTGTTTTGATGACTTTGTTGTATTCAGTTTCAGTAATGTGATCTAGGCTGACATTAAGATCTTGATCTTCATCTGCTTCTTGGATATTGGCTGTGCTTGCAGGCTCTGGTCTATTTAAGATACTGTGGAAGTATTCTTTCCATCTTTTACTCCTCTGCCTTTCATCAGTGATGAGTCTGCCATCTTTGTCCTTTACAGGTAAGTATTGGCTTGGCCCACAGTCTCCCTTTAGCTGTTTAGTGACAGCTGCAGCTTCAGCCTTGGTTGCTAGTCCTTCAATGAAGTGTTGCTTGTCGCTCCTTGCCTTTGTCTTTTTCTGCATATTCTCTGGATATCCTCTTTTAGTCTTGGGAACTTGTTGTTTAACATCCGTTTCTTGATTTGTTTTCTATCTTCAATTGTCTTCCAGGAGGGCTGGGATAGCCCCTCTTCTTTATGGGTTTTTTGATGGCCAAGGATAGCATCTCCTGCTTTTTGCATGGCTTGGTTGAATGTGTGTATTGTCATTTTGGTGTCCTCCTGCAACATATTGTAACTGTTTTTGAGTACAATGCTGAACTGATGTCTGGGTTAGCTAGGCTTGCAACATTAAAGAGTTTTTGTCTTTTCTCTCCGAGCTTGGCTCTTCTCAACTTAAGAGCTAGGACTGCCACAACCAGACTGTGATCACTCCTCTACCCATTATTATCTCCCTGTCCCTGTTGTCACTTCCAACACGCACATTAAGGTCTCCAATACAATTAAGACATCATGTTTTGGTAACGTTACCACTGTTGCTTGTAGGCTTTTCAAGAAGTTATCCTTCTCTTCATCTTCTGCGCCTTCTACAGGTGATTATTGACAGTTTGGTAAATTTGGAGTCTTTCACTTATAGGTTTCCACACCAAAAGTGCCTTATTTTGCTCTTTCTTGATGATCAGAGCCACCCCTTCTCAATGTTGGTTGTCTTGTTTGCCAGACCAGAGGATGGTGTCACCACTTGCTAAAGTTCATTTACCCACACCGGTCCATATAGTTACTGTGATGCCAAGAATGTTAATTTTGTATTGTTGCATCTCCTGAATGATTTGCGCAAGACGTCCGGACTGGAACAAGGTTCTCACATTCCAACATCCAATTATAGTTGATTTTCGTGTAAGGAGATCAGCTATCTGGGTGAGGACTTCCTTTTGGGTTTGGACCCCCTCCGTCATATATCCAATATTCTGGTCTACCTCACTCCCTTCACTGAAAGTAGTGTTCTCTCTCATATCTGTTTCCGTAGCTAGGTATTTTTTTACAGGATGGGTCACAAGCCCCATGCCCAACATTTTCCCATTTCTGGGTCCAGGAAGAGGGCAGAGTTGACCTGTTAGTCCTCTTCTCAGGCCTTGTGTCTTCCTGGTAATGGATTACAGCCTTACACCACATGAGGTCAGACAGGCTCTGGGTCATGTACAAGTTGTCTCGGCACGGCAAACCCGGTCAACTCCAGTCACTGTGTAATGAAAGCCCCAGCAGACAAATCATACCAGCAATGCAAGACAGGCAGTTAGAATAGGGTAGGAAAAAAGAGCACACATTTCATTTTACTTTCCCGCAGTCTGACTTTAGATTCTTGCTTGCACATTGTTTTGAAAAATTCTCAAACAAGTGTTGTGCATGGGAGGTTTAAAAATACTGCACTGATATTTGTTAGATTTGATTTGGTAAACATATTTAAAAGTTCAAATCACAAGCTAAAAATAAAATAATTAAAAAAGGATTAATTTTTTATTTCTGTGCTTCCAGTTCCAGTATACAACCCCTTTTTATTTATACCCTGTACCATTTGGAGTTCCGACAGCTTGACCTACTGAATCTGCAGTATTTCTAGCAATCACGTACATACATTAGGGCCACTAATGAAACTGGTGTTTGAAAATGGGTAATCTTATACATATTTTACAAGTCCTTAGATAACTTACATTTATATTGCGCCTTATCATGCCATGGCATCTCAAAGCACTTCATAAAATACCAAGAAAATAAAATAGAGATGGCAGTAGCAGCATCTTCTCCTAGCCTGTTCTTATTCTACTATCCATAGAACCATGCCTCCAAGTGTGGTTCTTTGGAACACCTGTATTCTGATCTAGCCTGTTCTTATTCTAGTGTCCACAGAACCATGCCTCCCCTTGTGGTTCTATGGAACACCTGCATTCTGAGATTATATGCTTAACAGCTAAAATAGCTATCAGTACAACAAAGCGCCAATATTACTAGAGTGAAAATTGTACTTTTTTAATCAATTTGCCAAATATTTATGGAGTTATAGTAATTCCACAGTAATTTTTACAATTATGTCTTTGAAACAACCCTTATGCGACACACAACAAGCCATAATGAAATCGAATTAGTTGGTCTCATCTTATTCATGCCCTATATTTTACACAATTCAAAACTTGGTTGTCTACCAGGGCACTGTATGCAAGGTATATGTGTACATGATGTCACTGCATGAATCAGTTAGTGGACCATACTATACAGGCTTAGCAACAACAATCATCGTCAAGAAAACAAAGGAACCCCCTGCGGAGGCAGGATTTGCAGGAGTCTTGAGCCGGCCCTCCAGAGGTGATAGGCTTGGATTAACCCACTGTGTCACCTAACCTCTTAGGAAACTGGTGATGTCACTTCCTTCTTTACAGACTCATTGCCAAGGTTGATGGTTCTAAACTCATCATCATAGTACCCTAAATGGGTAGGCTCATTTTTTCCTCGTCTCTTTATCTTTAAGGAATGTAAAATAAGGGCAAGATTCACAAAGGTTACTTTGATAAAAGTCTGAGGCATAGCATTGTATCATTTCTGGATGCTATTTATAATTTTCTTTCAAAATCAACCTCACAAACCAACTTGTTAAAAATTACATTAAAAGCAATAGTGTTTGTAAACAGGCAGAATGTGCAGAACCTTCACCAAGGAGATGACCCAGTGGTGATGGCAGTATTCTGCCATTGCATAATTTTGTTTGAGTTTCCAGACTATGGCTGACTGACACATGGCAGACAGGCTGTTCAAGGTAAATGCAAAGCTAGCCGAACTTACAAGTGTAGTGATACCGGGTGTCACTCATAGGTTTGTCAGGTGCCATTCTGGTGCACAACTGTTGAGGGAACAATAATGTACTAGAAATATCAACAAACAACACTGGTTTTAGAAATCACTGAAACTGACAACCATAAGCTTTGTAATTAATTAACAGTGGCATGAGCATGCTAAATAATGACTTTTACTTGCTGTATTGTAAGCAATATATATATATATAACCTGGGATAACATTTACAATAGCATTTTGAAACCAACTCTTTATGTTTTCATTTTACGTTGCCATACCTTAGGATGTTACAGAATCACAGGAATAAATTAAATTAATGTGTCTTTTAAACACACTTTTTATTAATACATGGTTTGCTTTTGTTTTTCCTAAAAGGGTATAAGAAATAAATGTTCCTTAGGTCACATTGAAAACATTTGACCCTCAGGTAAAAATGACTGACAGTCGATGGTAATAACCTCAAAAGATAATTCTTTGAGCCTATTAACAATCCCTTCCTCAGGCAATAGTTTTCTACTATAAACAACAACCAACAGCCTGCATTTAAATAACATGATTTGCCTGAAGATGACAGAGGATTCTTACTTAGTGTAAATAGAAAAGCTACATAAAGATGTCTACTGCACAAGTATTCCTCTGCAGAAATGGATGTGGAATTCATTATGGAATTCAGATGCTCAGAATACAAGAATGTTCATGGAGGGATCTGTTCATTTCCACATACTGAGTGGTAGATGCACTATGATGGGCCAGTTTTAGTGCAAACATACTGCAAGTTGCAATTTAGTTTTGACAATTCGCAAATTATACATTTTGGCATGTGTACGAAAAGAAAATATATTAACAAAGAGAGCCACAATATACTAATTTAAATATTTGTTGCGTCCTCTTAGCGAGGTCTCTAGCATTGCAAGAGTCGTGCAACATTTTTTCGAATAAATCATGAAAGGCAGTTTAATCCCATCAGATTCTATAGTGGGGCCTCCACTTTCACTCCCAAATTTAAAAAAAAATATGTTTCTAGCAAAATACTTTTCATAATCATACAGTAGTCCCTCACTAAACCAAACATGATTGTCCGACATAAAGAGGTGTCATATTTAAAAAAATACAATAAAATCGCACACACATACATCTATTACTACGGATTGGGGCGTGTTTATCCATTTTACTTGTACTTGTGTAATGCGCCACTAGGTGGTGAATGTCATTTTCATAACTATTCAGTCTCATTGACTGCCCTCTTCAGTATGCAATACCTACATGCTTGTTGACTGCATTGCTGTCTATGTGGGCCTCTACTTGTAATTTGTGCTGAAGCGAAGTGTCGGCATGGTGTTATTTTTGAATACTGAAGTTGACACACACACCTAATTGTTAGAGAAGTGAAAAATAATTGCCGTTGACAGTGGTATGGTGAGATATGCTAAATTTGCTGTACGAAAAAAACAATGTTCCTGGACAGTGTTTTTGCATTGTTGTGTGTATCCGCTCTCTGAAGTATGGAAGCAATAACAATAAGGTACTTCGTAACTTTTCTAGTGTCCCTTGTATTTGTTTTGTGTTTGCAATGTAAAAATGCCAACGACTAAAATGTAATGATAGCAGTTTGAGTAGCAAAAATGTAAAACCTTAAATTAGCAAAATTTACAATTAACAATGTTATGGTAGTAATTTTGAAAAGCTACCACCTCAGCGCTGTCAAAGCCTCATATCTCATAGAGCATTTGAGCTACTGACTTCATATTGCATGTAACATGCATTGGTGACCTGTGCCATATTGAGGTCATGTGATTTTTTAGCTTTCTACTTTAAAGTGACATTACACAAGAGTTATTGTTTTTGCATTTTGTAGACAGCTTTAGTCAACATTGTTTCAGTTACGCTTCATTACTGGTATTATCCAGTAAACATTACTGGTACCTTTTTGCTGACATGTTATTTTACCCTTTGCCCAAATTAATGAAACAAACCACACATTTTAAGATTAGATAGTGTCTTTAAATTTGTTAAACAGCTGTTTTTTGTATGAAAAACTCAACAATTTAGGACTCTAACATGAAAACATCTAAGACACTTAAAGCATAGCTCTGCCAAAGAAAAAACTCCAGGAGAAACAACGCTTCTGTAATTGATATGCATATCTTTTAATTATAATCTGATTTAGACAGAATGTATGAGATATAATACATCTGTGTTTGTAAATCACTGAATTTATTTAAATAATGCACACTGAATAATAAACAGATCATGAATAGAAAAAGTAATTTCCTGCATCATAACAGAAATGCAAGTTTCCCATTGTTTCCAGAGTATCTCCAGAACTGCAGTACCTCAGAGCAAAATAACCAATTATGGATGCCTTAATGTTGCATGAAAGACTGACAATCATCGTAACTTATTAATTTTTTTTTAAAAGCACAATGGATGCATATGGCGCTGCTGATTAGAACCAAGGTAACTGTCAAGGCCCAAAACCTCATTTACATCTGCCCTTATCATAATTAGCGGTCTACCTAAATCATGAAATTGAGGGGTCACCGGGAAATTCACCTCTTTCAGGGGCTAATGCATACTGGATAAGCATGAAGATAAAAAAAAAAGAAACCTTGTTCAAATGAACTACTGCACAACGCAAGGGGTGTGAAAAAAACCTGTCCTTCGACAAATAACATTTCCAAAAAAATTATCCAAAGCAGTTAACGTTCTAGTTTACTGTTCAGATGACAACGATGTTTTAACCAGCCTATCAGTGCGTCTGTACTGGCTTTTCTGTGACCTGTACTGTACAGTAGGGGGTGGGGCATAGTCAGTACTGCTAAAATCTAGTTTTCGGCAGTAAAATGCCAGAAATGGACGACAAAAAAAAAAAAAAAAAAAAAACGTAAGTATGGTTAAGCTGATGATCACGTCAAGATATTTCCCAAACTAATTGTACAGGCAATGGAGGTAATTGTTTTGCACATACTTGTAATGTGTCTTGAGAAAATACGATCGATCGCTATCGCTTCAGAATCACACATTAAATGAAAGGCTACTGTGAAGGCAGCTGAACAGAACTTAAAATAAACAGCTTTCAGAAAACAAACTGTCGTTGATAGATGAAATGGTAGCCGTATTAGTCCAGAGATGATAGACAAAGAGAAGGAGATGTGATACCCTTTATTGGAATAACTAAATAATAATTAATCACAAGCTTTCAAAACCTCAAAGGTCTCTTTTTCAGGTCTTGAAAGCTTGTGATTAATTATTATTTAGTTATTCCAATAAAAGGTATCACATCTCCTTCTCTTTGTCTAGAAAACAAACTGGAAAGTCAGCACAGACAAAATGTATTCTTGTCGGTTGTAGCCAGGTTAAGTCAGTACTACAGGTATGATCTAGCACAGCCACCTCACTTCAAACAACCTGCTTCTTACTTTTTAAACGCAGTTAGAATTATAGACCCGAATAGGCATGTTTTCTTTGTTTTAACTCGGTACTATTAAAATAAATGATTAGATGTGACAAATAACATGACAACAAAGGTGCTGCATATATTGCCTTTATTAAAATATGCCAGATGCCCTTGGGTAACTGAGTTTTGGGACTGTTTCTAATCGATTTCCACATCTGTATAACTTGGCAAAGCTTTGCCTTACACTTCCAACCAATTCACCAGACAGAGAACGTCGGCAGCAACTGCAGGGGGATGTTGCATACTTGCCTTTAACAAATGACAGCACCCTGTTTTAGTAAGAAATCAAGTACCACTATTTGTAGGCTTTTATATTGCTCTGAAATATTGTCAATTTAGGTTTATTTAATGTTTAAACAGGTCAGTGAAATGTCTGCGAAATCCTAATTTTATTCCATAATCTACCCGTGAAAAATATGTAAATTTACTGCGATTTAAGTATACCCCTAACTCATAATATTCCGCTTGCTTGTCACTCACCAGTTCAGGAAATGTCCACAGCTATAGTGCTTAGGCAAACCCACAATATCTTTCCTGTCACTTGGATTATTTATTGGCCACATACCCCGTGAGGCTGTAGTATTTTGTCCATGTGGTGCGGGATTGTTGCCGGTATCCCATGCAAACCAAATGGCATAGTGCAAATCAGCCCCTGTGTTGCAGAGAATGCTGTTTTCTCACATAATCTTGGAGTTAATGATATTTGCCAATAACCTTTAATCAGATCAAGGGTGAATATGAATCGAGACGAGCCCAGCATATACAACAGGTCATCTATCCGCAGCATGGGATATGCATCGAACTTGGAGTGGAAGTTCACTTTTCTAAAGTCGACACAAAAACTAGTGGTTCTGTCCATTTTAGTGACCAGCACTACCGGACTCCACCACTCACAGTTTGATGGCTCAATCACTCCAAATTCTAACATTGCCTGAACTTTGGTGCGGACAGTCTCACTCCATCTCTCTGGTACCCGGTTCACTTGTTCTCTTACCCTCACTTCTGGTCTCCTGATTATGGCATGTTCTAGTACATTTGTTCTATCTGGTTTGGATGATAAAAGGTCAGCAAATTGAGTGTTAGATCCTTTCTCTGTTCCATACTTATTCCCCATCGAAATGTCCATTGTTTGCTGAGTGGGCACATAGGGACCCCAGTCTTCTTCCGATGGTAGAGGGGAGACGAACATAGTCTCTCTCTCTTGCCATGGTTTTAATAAATTTATGTGTTAAATTTTGTGTTCATGTCACCTTCCTGACTGTCGAATTTCAGAATTTACGGCCCCAATTTTTCGCACGACTTCAAATGACCCCTGCAATTTCGCAAACAATTTACACTCAGACGAGGGGAGGAGTAATAGCACTCAGTCTCCAGGTTGGAAGGTCCTGATGCAAACATTTTAATTATATTGCTGCTCCTGAGTATGGTGCAACCCTCCCAGGTTTTCCTTGGCAAAACAACTGACCAGTTCCAGGTGGTCTCTCACTTCGAGCACATACTTTATTATATTCTGTGCTCTAATTTGCTTCCCAATTTGCTTACTAAATATCAAAGAGAAGATAGGGAAGCATTTTGACCCAGTTCTTTGTTTCATTTTCAGCAAACCAACGCAGCAGTTGTTTTAATGTCTATTAAAAAGTTCAACCAGCCCATCGGATTGTTGTCCCCTGGTGAGTCCGAATCTCCCTAGGTAAACCTACCTGAGAAAACGGTTTCACCAACTCGTTTGCCACTAACTCTGTGCTGATGCTGGGACAGCTTCAGGGTATCGGGTCACGTTGTCCACTATTACTAAAATGAACCGATACCCTAGGGGCACATTATATCCACCCCAATCCGATCAAATGGAAATAAACGGCAGCGGAACTAGGGGTGCACGCCTAATCCCATTTTCTTGGCCAATAAAACCTGGCCAGGATTCTCTCCTCTGTCTTTTCTTGCCCAAGGTGCCCCACAAATGGAATATCATGGGGAAGCCTGAGCACCTCACTACAAAAAGACCGGGGACCAGCAACTGTTGCACCACTTGCCCTGCCTCCGACACCCGGGGCACCCTATACAACAGCTGGTTTTTCACAACAAAATACAGACAACATATTGGAATCGAATCATTCACCACCTTGCCCTCTATACATTGCATCTGTGCTTTTGTGAACCCCAGCAAGCTGGTAAGTCTCTGGGGTAATCCCAAGACAATGTAATATGGCTTGTTTAACAAGCCCATAGTCCTGGGCCTCCTCTGCTTCCATTGCCTGGTACACCGCTTGGGCCTCCTCTGCCTCCATTGCCTGGTACACCGCTTGGGCCTCTTCTGCCTCCATTGCCTGGTACACCACTTGGGCCTCCTCTGCCTCCATTGCCTGGTACTCCTGTTCATTTAGAGATATTTAAAAATTACTTCCTGTTCATCTAGAGATATCTGTAAATCATTTTAAGATATCTCTAAATTACTTCCTGTGAAAATGCTCTATGTTTTGAATAGACTTCCTGTCCTTTTAGAGATATCTCAGTGCTGCAGGATGCACCAGGCACGTCCTTATTAATTAATTATTATTATTTTTAAATGCTGGATTGCCATTATTTCACTCCTGGTCACTCATCGAGAAGTTCTTACAGATAATATTGGGTCAATGGTTTCCATTTTATTATATTACATGGATGAAGTATCTTTGATGTGACATAGTTGTTAAACTTACCTTAAAGAGCTTGGTTGAAAGCTAGCGCTGGCTAGTGCTGTGACACATCCAGAGTGAATTTAAAACAATCTGCATGTAGATTTCCTTTCTGTTAAATGACGATTATTAATAAAAGAGTTTTCTTTTGATTAGGAGCTGTGTTTCATGAAATTAGATTTAAGTAACACATCTGATTTATTTTCTGCATCTTGCTTTGTTGATGTAACGGTACAGGAAGATACTTCCTACTTCTGAGGCTGTCATATCGACACCATGGTAACATCACGTGTGGTGGGAGGTAGTTAAAACCTTGTGGTTGCATTTTTTTTGTCCAGTGGTATATGTTCAGCAACCAGAGGCTAAAATAAACATTAGGAACCATGTGATATTTTTAGAACAGTTACTGTACTTTAAACCTTAAAGTTGAGCTGGTTACTTTAAACTGGTTGAGCTGGTGTTGGAGAGAAACATCAGTTAGCTAGTTTTAGACAGCCAGGCCTCTGTTTGGAGGAGTGTTTTGAAAGATACCACACTCTAAACTGGATGGACTAAATAAACCCCAGAACAAACCACCATGACACATGCTGTACCAGTACCTGAAGCAACGTAACCAAAGGCAGTAAAAATCACTTGTTTACAACATTACCTTGGGCTCCACAGGAATTATGGGTAGCAAACCATTGAAGGGCAATGTTATGTTACCCATTTCTAAAATCTTTATTATGTGCAGCTTCAAAAAACGGATACTTATGCCTGGGTATCTCATTCATTGGTGGTGTACTGGGCACATGCAGTTGGAGTGGGTGATATACTCTATGGGCTGCATATTTTGAAGTGGAAAAGTCAAAGTGGCCTGGTGTCAGTCTAGAGCAGGGATCTCTATCCCTAGTCTTGGAGAGCCCTATCCTGCAGGTTATCTAGGTGTAGTTACAATGGCTAAAGATCTGGAACACCTGTTAATCTTGATTAAATAAGCCAATAATTGGTGCACTTAAGTAACTGAGAGCTCGGTTGAAACAAAAACTAGAAGACCCAGTAGCTCTCCAGGACCGGGGTTAGACAAAAAACCAATGAAAAGATTTTAGGCATAGGCACATCCAGCAGCTTAAAAGTTTCTACAATCTTCCATCAGACATTATGATTTCAGGAATTAAATGTGATGTAGGTAAAATAAATGCTGTAAAAAAGTAGCATTTTGTTTACAATAATAGCTGTATTTTGAGGTCACATAACCAAAAGAAAAAAATCATAAAACTTGCTCCAATGAAATGTCAGTCTGACAAAAAAAAAACATATAGTTAGCCTGGCGTATTTGAAAGGGATACAAAACTACCAAAATCACAAAATTTCTGAAGCACAGAGCATCACATGGGCCTCAGCAGAGAAGTAGTTAAATTGAATTTCAGATATCTGAAAAAACCTTTTTAGATATATGTGACAGAGCGAGGAGTCCTGTATATTATTTTTAGAACGGGGTCTCCCCCTTAGCCCCTGTGTTTTGTATTTCGGTATTATGATTTATTAAAGAACAAAAATAAAATAAATATTGAAACAAGAAAACACACTGCTCACAGAGCACAAAAATAAATAAATGCACAAAAAAAATCACGAACACAATAATAAGAAAACCCAAGTCAGATTGGGCAATCGCCTTCACTGATCCTTTGGGTTCCTTTTCGATTCTTTTAGTTTTGCTTCTCAGCCACCCTGAGTGCAGAGAGCTGCAGTCTTTTATACGGGTGACCATCTCCCGGTTAGCAACAGATTAATCACTTAATTAATTCAGGAGATGGCCACCTTCTGCACAAGTTTTTTAAAATTATTAATAAGGATGTGCTTCCCATCCACTCTGCAACAAATACAAAACATACAGCTACGCTGTCAAAACAGTAAAAAATACATAAAATTTATAAAATAAATAAATCCTAATACACAAATACAAAATAACACAGGGGTGGTGGGGAAGACCCCGTTCTAAAAATAATATACAGGACTCATTTTAGATTTCACATTAAAAGCTCAATTTAATTATATATGTAAATCGTTTTCAGATATCTCTAAATGTATTTTAGATATCTTCAAATATTTAGAAATATCTCTCAATTATAATTTGGCTTGCCTTACAGGCCTGCATGCCAGAAATGATATTTGTTTTATTGAAATAATGAAACCCAAATCAGCTTTGAACTTACTAAAATGGCAGACAAAATGGTAACCATTTGTCAGGAGTGTGAGTGGTGTGGATTAAAATAAAGTATTATATGTTCAAAAACTGCTTTATTAAATCAACAATAGTAATGGGGAAAACAACAGCCTGCAGGGGTTGCAGTCCCAAATCATAACAATATTATTTATCTGTTTCCTGTAGCTCTGGGCCCTGTTCCTCAGGATAACTCTCAGGATAACTTAACAGAAGTCTAGCTTTTTCTGTTCCTCGAAGCAAGCTTAACGTCTAGCCGACTAAGTTACCATAGCAACACATCCTTAATCTTAAAGTTAGCCGGATCTTTGTATAAAAACTTGTACTTCTACCCAATGAAAGCACTTGACACACCCCTCTAAAATGGCAACACCCTTCCTTAGAGATTCCATAGATCAAGAAGCAATTTTAATTAGGTTAGCTTTTCGTAGGGAAAGAGTATTGAGAGATCGCCAAGATCCTTTGCATCATTCAGATTTCAGTTTCGTATCTGAGAGCTACAGATTCGATCAGCAAGATATTATTTACCTAATAAATCTACTTGAGCCGTACATTGCCCATACCACCAGGCGCAGCCGTGTGCTCACACCAACACAGACTATATGCATAGGGCTGCGCTTTTTTGCTAATGGCACATTTCTATACTCAGTTGGCGATGCTGAAAATATCAGCAAAGCCGCTGCATGCCCTGCAGTCCGAAGGGTCTATCTCATCCTAAAGTAAAGAGATTTCTTAACGTGTTCATCACATTTCTGGTACATACGAGGGGAAAAGCCATCAAAGAGGGCTTCTATGCAGTCGCAGGTCATTTACTAGGTTATGTGCAATTTAATGAACTGGTAATCCCATCATTATCGTTTAATAAAAGTAGGCTACATTATTATGGAGAGTTCCCCAACGTCATTGGTGCTGTGGACAGCAGTCAGATCCCCATCAAGGCACCCTCAGGACCAAATGAGGTGGATTTTGTGAACAGGAAATCCTTTCACAGCATTAATGTAAAAGTAATTATGATGTTATCACTTACATGAAATTAAAAATGAGCTACAATTCAGCAACTGATGCAAATAATCCAACATTTTAATGACAATTATACAATGCCAGTGCTAGACAGTAGGTGTCAGACTTTAGATAATACTATACATCATCCATGACTTGACCTCAGTTTTTCTCAGATGATCTGTGACAGATCCTGCGACATCATTGTCGCACGTGCTGTGCTCCACAAATTAAAAAAAAAAAGGTATGCATTTAGCTTATCTGCAATTTTTTTCCATGCTACCTGTCTGGACTTGGCAGCAGCAGCAGTGTTGCATTTAGTTGTGATAATGCTTTTATATTCCTCAAAACTTTCCATTATAAGCTTTTGCTCAGTCAGGCTGAAAAAAAGTTGCTCTCACTTTCAACGTGGATCATTGTTTCAGTGCTCTGCGATTCTCCCTTTGAGGTAGCACGAGCACGCGCAATTACCCGGATTTCTTAAGTCAGAATCAAGTTAACGAGACACTTTTAGCCTGTATTCGCTGTCGAGGAACGGAGATAGCCTGATTTCAATTATCGAGTTTAATCGACTCTGGCTAACCTATGATTAGCCTGAATTTGTTAAACCAGCTACGAGGAACAGGGCCCTGTTCCTGGCTCTAGTGCGGCTATCGTGCAAGGACGTGAGGTACAGGTGTGCAGGGGTAAATGCTCCAGGCTGACTGCTGGCTCCACACCTTCAGCTCCTGTCGTATTCCGCAACGCAACACAAAATAAACACAGCAGCACACCGGCTGAATTAGCATTCAACGTAAGGGGATGTACTCATGTAGCTGCGCCCCCTTTGTACTGCCAAACTGCTCCCTGTAATCAGTGCGGCACTGCGCTCTATCCAATTGCATCACAGGAGATCACAATGGAGTTCCAGTAATACAGCTAAGCCCTTTCCCCAAGATGTCCGACTTCGGGTTTCGTCCCTTCCATGGAGTTGAACCATCATGGAGACGGTCTACCACCAACCTTACCCAGAGGCCTTCTTAATCGGGAGGTAGAAATGGCAGCTTGGATTCCTTCTCTCCTCGTTACACCATTTTAGTAAGGTAAAAAGGTAAAGTTTTTATTTCACGCATTTGGATGTTCTGGTTAGCAAATGGCAATAACATTTTCAAGAAAATTCAGAATGGAAAAAAATCTATTTTGAGCTTTGTTTTCTATTTCAACAATTACTAGGGACAGAAATTTAAATGGGCCCAAAGTCACAGATTGACTGCTTGTAAGGCCAGACTGCACTTCTATTATTTCATATTAGTGTCCATAAGTGTTAAAGCATTTGCCGCTTCTGTTTATATAATTGCAGGTTAAAACGAAACAGAACATTTAGCTGACACCACATGCGCAGATGCACACAACTCAAGCAGCATGTTTATCAAGAATATTCCCCACTAAGTACAGTAATAAGAGTTGCTTTCAGAAAATAAAAAAACATAGCTATTAACTATATGTAGCAGATGGGACGTCATGACCCCAGAGAGGTGGCTTAGCCTTAACTGATTAGATCATTGATTCATTATTGCCTGATTGAGTATGCCTGTAAAACTCTGCGCTGTAGAAGCGACAGGTATCACTGGCTATATTCAGGAAAGGCTGTTTTGTTTAAGGCTGCTTTGATTCTTTAGTCCTCTCCTCTTGGTGTGCTGAATTTTCTGATTGGAGTTCCACCTGTGGCTTGGTAAGTTGGCTGCACCGCCTCAATTTCATTTTATTGCTAAATTGTTTTGGCTATTTTAAACATTTGGCTATTTATTTTGTAATCCTTGTCTTTCTTGTGTTTGCAGAATTCTGGAGTGCCAGCCGCTGTTCCTCTCACTGTTGTTTTGTAGTTTCTTTCATGGTTGATCTGTGTATCGCTTTTCTGTATAGTTTTAATATTTATGAGTTACTTTCATTTCTTATTTTCTTTCTTTTACTAGTGTGTGCTCTTACGGTGCCTAGCTCACTGACTTCACATTAATGCTAAACAATCCTTGTTGAGAATACTCTTGCCAAAGCTACTGAAGATCGTTTTACTCTGTGGTTGTTGGAACTCTTTTCCTCTGACTGCACTATCAATCGGGATTAATTAGCACTTTAAATTGAGTTTGTGCGCACAGTTTAATTTGAACGTTATGGTTTAAAGAATTGTATTTTGGTTTGGTTATTTGAGTTTTCCGTAGTTTTACTGTACACGTTCACTTTGTTTTCTTTGTGTGTTTGAATTTATTTTCTTTGTTTTTGTAGTTTACCTGATCGGCGTGTGGGCAGGAGGGAGTTTCTAATGAGCAACAGTTCACGGCAACATTTCATGAGCGTAAACATACCTTTGTTGGCTCGTAAAGAAGATTCTGTCTGATACTTAATTAAATTCTTATTTAATTGGATAATAAAAACTCTGCTTTTATTTTTTTATTTAATCTTTTCAACCTCAAGCCGAGGTTACATATAGTTTGTGAAAATCAGCTTTATTCATCTTTTTTTTCATTGGATAATTAATGAATATTTAAATCTGCTTCTATTTGCTATACATGCTATCAATTGTCTGGGGTACTGTGTAAAGCTGTACAAAAGTATAAATGCCAGCACATAAAGGACAAATTCCACATGTCCTACACTGTCACCTTTTCAAAGATGTAGCTTTTACACAGTGCCTTACCTACAGTACATTGATTCTAATACTAGGTCAGGTCAAGGCACTTACTAAAAACTTACTTTTTTCAAAAGTAATTCCTTTAATCTTTTAGTCCTTTAAATCTCACAACATATTTTTATTTACAAGTTGATAAAAACAAGATTCTATTCAGACAAGCTTTTACACAACCAAGTTTCTGACAGTCAGAGCACAGGTAGCTCATTATGTATTATGCAGAAATAGCACAAATCTTCAACCATGCAGTTATACTGCTAAATGTGTAAATATAGCCATGCAGTCAAGCTACAGCTCCAGATGAAACTAGGGTGACTATGTTACTTTAATTCCATCTTAGTTTTGTTTTTAAAATTGCATTGTTTCATTGATCCTCATTAATCTTCAATAGGCAATAATAGCTCACCATTTGGATAATAACCGCCCCCACCCCGAACCCTCTTTTAAACAACTGACTAATGGAAAATGTATGCCTTTCATTCATTTCCATTAATCAAGACTGTTCAGATTAAATATGTTTAATAGAAGCTAAAGCAATTGCTGTTTACACAACTGCTGATTATATTTTGAACATTCATCCAGTGTTATCATCAAGACATGGCAAATATGTTTGGTTTTCTTATCGTTTAGATTATATAACATGCTAAAGTATGCATGGCCTTTGCACATAAATACATAATGTTGAAAACCCAGTTGTTTGTTTTACAGTTTCACATTGTTTGTTACAGCTGTTCGTGATACAAAAAAACAAGGCCATTTGCGTCAGTTTTTCTATCACTAGCGGTTCTTATTACATTAGAGAGAAGTGCCTAAAACATAATGTTGACACTGAGTGAGGGAATATTAAATGAAGCCTATGTACTGAAATATAGATCTTTTGTTTATCAGATTATTTACTTATGGGTCAGAACAGCAATGCATGTTGGTTACTTATTGTATGTGTTGTTCACATAATGAAAAACACCTAGCTTTCCATGCCAGCTATGTACAAGAGATAACTAGCCACTTACCAGGGTGCATGGTATAGTGCGGTTTGTGTCTAGCAATATCTAACTGGAAGTAAGTGGTTGCAGCTAACAAAATAACTCCATAAATGTTACCTCACTCCAACTTTCTTTGCATATGTATCCAGTGTGTAATTTTTAAAGCACTTGTCAGGCGCGTCAGGTCCAATTTATTTTCACACACGCTGTTTATTTTACACACATTGTTTCAAATATTTTTCTTCAGAGTAAAACAGGTTTATAAGGCACTGCATGGCAAAAGGACATCAGTAGTGCATCTCCAGCCAAGCCTCACCCCTTGTTCGCTGTATTTTTCTCATAACTCTTTATAGATGTGTATACTGATAAATCCTTTCCTGATCACTCGTTTTATCACCAAACTCCTCAATAATGCGATCCAAGTCTTTATTGTACTACTATAGCATCTCAAAAGAATTTGCAAATGTCTGTGATATTCTTTGAGCGCTGGATGCGTAAGCAGCTATCTCCTTTGTTTGTGTCCTTGTTATCTCTGTGGTGCCCCCTTTTTTTTGGCTTCTATCGGTCTCCTATCGGTCTCACTCATCCATTGAAAGGTTTTCTCTGCTTTTTCCAGAGAAAAAACGACTAGAGACTTGTGCTTTACGTCTTTTTGACTGGAAAGGGAAAAATTGTAATGTTGGCCTGCAAAGAGTTAAGAACATGACATCTGGTACTACACTGTTGAAGAAAGTTTGCAGTTTCCTTACCTTCCTCTCAGGAATTCTGTTTGTGTTTCACGCCCAAGGTAATTTATTTCACCTTAAAAATGTCTCCAGGATCAAAGCATGTTACTGGGTGCAAAGCATGTCAGTCGATATGGGTGACAGTTGGTTAGTTTATTCCTGGAAAGAGGGCCAATTACAGAATTTTTCCCATAGAGTAATACTTTTAAACATATACTGTAAAGTACCATGGATCTGATTCACGTACCAGCTTTTAAAGCTGGAGGTAAGACTGGAGGTGTCTAATTATTAGTACTCCAAAGTGTAATCCTTGCTGTCCGACTCCAGACATTCTGGCTGAACAGATTCAATTATTTTAGCCTGACTGCATATGACATGCCTTTTAAACCCAGAATAATTATAGTCGCTCATTGCACTCTTTCTGGAGCAGCAATATCCTTTTTGTACTGAGGTGACCAGACCTGAACACAATATTCTAGATGAGGTCTTACTAATGCATTCTAAAGTTTTAACATTACTTCCTTTGATTTGAATTCAACACTTTTCAATATGTATCTGAGTATTTTGTTGGCCTTTTTTTATAGCTTCCCCACATTGTCTAGATGACGACATTTCTGAGTCAGCATAAACTCCTATGTCTCTTTCATAGATTCCTTCTTCAATTTCAATATCTCTCATATGGTATTTATAATGCACACTTTTATTGTGTGCAGTACCTTCCACTTTTCTATATTAAATATCACAGTAAACAGTACCACTTTGAAATTGGCCTTTTTATGGCCTTTTCTATCAGGGCACTTGACTTCTTTTCTTGCACATTTCTCGCACATAATTCTACAACTTTTCCACATAATGCCTGTTAATGCAGAATCCAGTGCAAAACAATGGGTACTTCTGTATTTCCTTCTTTCATCTTTTCCAGCACTCTGTTGTACTAGCCAATCCACTCTTTTGCTCAGTCATATATGGTACATCCTTGTAATCCCAGCAGTTAGTTTTTTCCAAGGTATGTTTGCACTTTCCATGGCTTCTTGAAGTTAAAAAAAGTCATTTCCTTTCATTGAGACGCCATAGCTTCTTTAATTTCCAGTAAACTCAAAATATGTTGCTTTGTGCAGCGTATCATAGTGACATATCTTGCAATCTTTTATAACTGCAACAGTTGCAATGCAAATCAGACATGTTGCCTTGCTGTCAAAATTATTCAGTGAAAAAAATAATCATCTGGCTAACGATTTAGCTTCTGTGTTGCTCCTCCACCTTTGGCTCCCTTGACATCTCCAAATACTTTTTTGCTATCGATTTTAAATTTGACACAAACTAAAATAAATAGTTTAAACAAGCCTTCACTTCACTATTCTAATCAAAATTATGTGTGCTGTGCGTGTGAGGAAATGGATCCTGTGTGCTGTTTCATTGGATATTTTACTACCTATGTGAGCTGTGATTGGCTTAATGGGAATATCACTCATACAGTGCAGACTGCACATGTTGAATACGTGTGTTATATTAAAAAGGTGGGTTATTTTGAAGAATTCCAAAACAATACAGTACATGCAATTTTAGAAATAAATGGGCGGGACATATGCATTAAAGGAGAAAGGAAAAGGCTTTTTTTTTTTATTTACATTGGACAAGGAATACATGGTAAAAGTAAAAGGTTAGCTGTGCAGTTTCACTTTTTGTTTCCTCTACCTGTCCTGTGCTGAGTGCTGTGTCTGTTGATCGCTCATTTTCGGTCAATGTAAGCCAACTCCACCTTCACAATAAGCTACTGACCAAAAGATATGCCAGGACTGCTGGAGCTTTTGATATCATGGTGGTCACAAGTAAGTCTCTGACAACATTGTGCACATTAAATTATCACTCACAATACATATAGCATGCATGGTAAGCTATGTAAATTAGCCAAGTACAGTGCATGTAAATTAATGCATTCTGTTAGTAAATGGGGAACTAAATTTAGATTTATTGCGCACGTTAGACTCACTACTTTACGTAAACGCTAACTCCAAATTTAGTGCCCTTTTGTAAATGAGGCCCTCAGTACTCATAACAGGCAAAAAGAAACTCAACACATAATTATTAAGTTTATTAGGGCTAACAAAAGTAAGAGGAATATAAAAGTAGAAATCACGGTACCAGAAATATAAGTATAGACACAAAAAACATTTAAAACAAACCTTTTCATAAACACGCAAGCTTGAAGCAGGATTGGTACACACTACGTACAGTAACTGTTAAGCAGTCTGTTGTGCTGGTTGTAATGAAGACTGCATTATATTTCAACAAGTTCAGTTAGGAAACAGCTTCAATTGCATTTAGTATTGAGTTGTAATATTAGTTACTTAAAACTTGTTGACAAACTCAATCAAGATTGAAATGGTCCCGACATTTGCAGATGTTGTTTTCAAAGACACATTCAGTTCAGTTAGTCTTGTTTCAGTTGTTAATCAAAGTAGCATTGCTTGTCTTTTTAATCTTAGCAACGTGCAAACAAATAATATCTTACTTGATTCTTAAAGTCTTTGAAATATAATACTTATTCTGGAGATGCGTTTGTTGTTAAAAAAGGGGAAGACGAACTTAATAACCATCACATCATCTCATTCCCATAGTTTACATTTTGAAATGCCATTTTACCAAGTACATTCAATTATAACTATGACTTTTCCCCAGAAGTGTTTGAGCAGCTCTCCTAAATAATTAATTTGCATTAACACCACCTTGTTTACTGTAACTTGCTGATAAGACTCTAACCTCAGCAGATATTTCATGTGTTAGAAGATTCCAATTCAGGTAAGCTCTCCTCTTATAATTCCGATGTTGCCTGCTATGTGGTGGAACTTTTTAACAGAAGGGAAGCTGTTTATTTCTACTACTCCCGTGTATAAGAATATGGTAAGAATATAAGAATATGGTTAATACCTAATTTTTTTAAAAGCTGACTTATCCTGATTTAAAAACGCTCCATTGAGAAGGTGTTAATAAGTGTCTTACACCTTTGTGGATTGAACAGATTATATAATTAACACAGGAACAGCCGTTCACAAATGTGTTCACAAAGCATTATTAAGAAAATGTGTAAATAACACAATTCAAGTACACAGACTGACCTTTGTGGGTTACATCATTTGCGACTAAAGGTATTAACCCATATTAAGATGAAACAAAAAAATGCAGGGAATCAGGCCCACATTGTTTTTTTTTTGTAATTTACTGATTCATAACGATTAAAGCATTGCAACCCCCCCCCCCCCCCCCCCCCCCAAAAAAAAAAACCAAACAAAAACAAAACTGTTTTGTACAGCACAGTGTAGTGTTTTTGGAGTAATTCATATCAATTATGTTTTAATTTTTTGTTCACTGTTTGAAATATTTGTACAATTATTGACTGCTTCTCATTCCTCAGAGACAAGCTAATTAATAATATTGAAAAAAAAGCATGTTTGTAACTATGGTATCATCAGAACAATCTTGTGTTTGATGAACTAGTTATATTAGTAAGGGGTGATTTTAAAACAGCGATCCTGCCTTTGTATCTTAGTAATAGTGGTTGGAGTTCTGCTGTATCTGCAGTCTTGTAAAATTATAAATGATGTAGTCAAGACCCTTCAGTCTTCTGTTTGATTAAAGTCAGTGCACACAGATCAGGAGACATACTGTACCCAAGGCTCTTACCCTATTACTTTCGTGAAAAAATGAAGACAAATGTTTCTCTTACCTCTTTGCTTAATTATTTCTGCCATCAAATTTTAGATATCATATTTTGGCTAACATACAGACCTCAAGAACATTAAAGATGGGCAGTAACCCCGCCCCCCCATGCCCCAATCCACTTTAGATACCCTCTCATCAGCTCACGATGTTATATTGAAACAAGGAAGCTGTTCTTGGTTTGATTAGCTGGATGGCTTTTTGAACTGACATGGGAATTTGATTAATTTTAAGTACTGCTTTTTACAAAAGGGCAGTATAGGGAAAGTCAAATACACAAGTTAGAAATACATTGTCATCTGATCATTTTACAGAGGTTAACAATGAATGAGTCTGCTACAAACAGCGAGGTTTTTGGCTATGTTTTAGCAAGTCCCCCTTCGCTGCCTCTGTTTCAACTGCTGAAAGCTCACATGCTATATTTGACTATGAGCTTGCTTGGATAATCTGTCAAGTTACCTGCATATTACATCAACTTCCTGGTTCTATTAATATCATGTAACAGTGTTATCTTTAACTCTGCTGGCCTCACCTATAACTTACTATATATCCAGAGAGGCCATCAGAGATAAAAAGCTACTCTCACACGATTGGAAGGAATGGGAATAACACCAGCAGACTATTAGACAACCCCATAATTCAAGCAAGTTCAAAGCCAGATGAAGACTGATATAGAAAGACATGAACCAGAACCACTCAGAATGCTTACAAAAATAAAAAAAAAATACAACTATATATACCCTTTAACTGTACTGTATTATATTTTATTAAGGATCTTGTTGAGCACCAAGTACAATTTAATGCACAATGTTACTAAGTTACAAGCTGAATAGTATGCAATTTAAAAACTTTGTTCCAGAAAGATATTCAGCCTGATTTCTGTACTGATCTTAATTAAAAAGCAGATAAAATCAGCCTCTGGAAATTCCTTAACACATTCTAGACACAACACTTTTCCAGAACAAGTGAGTTTCAGCACTTCAGAGAAGTTGAATAAATCATTTCTGCTGAAATCCATGTTAAAATCACTTTGTTTCAATATAATATTTTTGTCATTTTAATGGTTAAATGCAGTTTGGCTTTCAAATTGTTTTTAAACTTCTGTAAAACGTACAGTTCCCTATACAGGTTTAAATATATGCAGTGTGTGTGTGTGTGTGTTTTTCTGACACCCCATACGCTCACACTGAAAATGTTGGTTTAAAAAGGTTTCTTGAAAAATATACAATACCAGTATACAACCAGTACATTTTGATTTTGCTTCCCTGAGCTAACATAAATGCCATACCCTCTGTATCAGGAGGATGACTGTTAGTTCACAGAGTGACAGAGATAAGCTTCAAGGATGATGGGGAGTTGAGTATCTGAAATTACATTAGATAATGTAAACAAACGGGCAGGCTGGTTCACGATGTAACAGAGTGTTAAACTAGTGAAGAAGTTTAGTCCTTTTGAAGTTTCAACCTTTTGAATTTAGTTAAACCACAAAATATCGAAAAATATAAGTTGAGGACAATACATGAGCTATTCTCCAGGACAAAAATGTATTTCCCCCCAAAAATCACTTAATAGAAGTAAAATATTAAAGTATAAGAGTTATTATATTATATTTGGATTTTTTTGTATGTTTCATAAACTTTAACATAAACTTAATATGTACTATGTGTTTATCTCTGTTATTTAATATGTCTATTAATCTGCTTTATAGAGATTTATTTTTTAAGTTTTTTTTTTTTTATTGATGAAAACCCATAAAGTCCACACAAAAAAGCAAACTGAGTAAATCAAATGCAAGCTGGGACTATGTTTTTTCTTATTCAAAAATCTATCTATGGAGAAGGGAGCTAGGGCTAATGACATTGGGTTTTTTTCCATCGTGTGATTAAGATGTAAAACAATTACCAGCTGCACGGGAACTGCAAACGACAACCACCCTTTAATCATTTCAGAATCTCTCAACGATTACAGCTTAATTTGCATTTCACCTCCTCAACTGTATCCTCAGGGGCTGCTAATTAAGAAAAACAAAACTTAGTTTTAAACAATAAACATTCAGCTATTTTCACATATTTATTAGCACTATCATGGACTATTGTACTGTAGCTAATGTTGCCTTTGTTAAGGCAGTTAAGGCAGTATTTCATTTCAGGGAAGACTCTGTTTCACATACCAAGGCAGGGAGCAAACAATGTGTACCCAAAATGAACACAGTATATTCTGTATTGTAGCGGCCCTGGACTGGCTAGCCCATACAGAACTGCGTGGCTCATTTTGGGGCCCAATGATCACAATGTGGTCCAGTGGTTAAAGAAACAGGCTTGTAACCAGGAGGTACCTGGTTCAAATCCCAGCTTAACTTGTATTTTTTTTTTATTTTTGTAAGCATTCTGAGTGGTTCTGGTTCATGTCTTTCCAGCTTGTGTGACCCTGAGTAAGTCACTTAACCTCCTTGTGCTCTGTCTTTCAGGTGAAACGTTGTATGCGACTTTGCAGCTGATGTATAGTTCACACACCCTTGTCTTGTATCTTGTAGAACACTTTGTGATAGTGATCCACTATGAAAGGCACTATATAAAGATTGTTATTATTACACATAATAGCTGAAAGAGTTGGAGAGGACTGTGATAGGATCAATGATGAAGGACAGAAGAGTGATTTACCTTTGGTTTGAAGCTCTGTAATATGGTCTGATCAATTGACAGTGTAGGACGCTCTAGGTGTTTGGAACCTTGTCTTGTCAGTGGTTCTCAATAAAAGCACAGATGATGTACTCTCTGGAGCAGGGGGGTTTCAACAGCAAGCTTTGGCCTCCCCTAGATTCTCTTGGTCAAGATTGTGATTTCTTTATTCTGTTTATTTTTCTGAGCATGTGGCTAGTTAAGGTTTTTTATTTATTTATTTATTTATTTATTTATTTTGGTGGGGGGGGGGGGGGGTATATGCATAAAGTACTGGGACTATTTTTCACTGCTTTTTTTTTCTGCTGCCAACACTATTTTAAAAATAATACAGAATCGTCTGCAGCCACAGTTGGTATTACCTTGCTTTAATTTTCTGTTCCTGTGAAGCTTGCATCATCACTTTTGCTTTGGAAATATTTTGATTGTCTACAGCTCTTACAATTGCTCACTGTTGTTTTTTAAAGCTGTCAACAGCATGACATGTTAGAAATTTCAACTGCATACAATTAAATGAAATTAGTAGTGGAAACAAAAAATAAAACAAGCCGATGATGGTTATCACAATTATGTTTCAGGTACGTTTGTGCTGTGCCCTTTATTTCTCAATGTGTATGTAGCAAAAAACAAAAACAGTGGCTTAACCAGCCTTACTACAGTTTCAGTCAGCATGCAGTTGTGTCATTTTGCTTGTTCTAGAAAGAACAAGCAAAAAGCAACAACTGGAAGGAAAAATCAGCTGCTTAAGCTTTTTCACACTACCTCCTCTCTGTCCACCCATTCTCTCTCTCTGTCCACCCCCTATCTGCCACCAACACACACAGTACCTGACCATCTCATATATCATGTACAGTATATAAGAGATGGTAAATCCTTTTCAGGGAGCAACAGAACAAACAACCCATAGGCCTGCAAGCAACTGGGAATCAGTCAGAATTATTGCAAACTTCATAAAAAGATAAGGGTTTGTTATAAAAAAAATCTACATACTTAAAGGGATACTGTACCCATTTGTACTTTAAATCAGTAATTCCCTAAGTGGTTTTTAGGGACAATCAGGGGGGCCACTGTGCATAATCTAAGAAATTACCCTGATGCATGAATGCTGCTGTTAGGAGTTATTTCGATTGTAATTCTTGATTCCTAGATCTTGTACCATTATTATCCAGAAGTACCTCACACACAAACAGTATGTATCATTGTACAACAAAAGGAAGCGATTGTACAAGGACAAAACTCCCCTGGGGATCAGCAAGCCAAGAATGTCTGGGAACCTCTTTAAATCACCAACAGACTAAATTCATAAAAATAAAAATGTTTTCTTGTTTACATAAACTGGATTTTTTTATGACCTGGGTTATCAATATTGAACCAAGAGTAGACATTTCTATTTTCATAGTAGGTCAGCTCTGCCTCTCATATGCACACAGTATTAGTTCTTGCTTCCAGGCACCTCTGTCTCTGATCTGTTAGCTGTACAGTAGGTGATGCCTGCAGCCACAATTTGTTTGCTAACAGATTATTCATGGAAGAACTTCTAAGTCAAAGCAATAGGAAGTGTGAATTCACAGTGCTATTAAACATCAACACTAGCCACTCAGTTTTTTTCCCCAATGGAGTCTAAAAAATGGACTGTATTTTGGGAGAGGAGTAATGGTAACAGAAATGTCAGATCTGGTTATAAAAACTAAAGTATTTTGCTATAAAATACGCTGTCCATATTCAATTATACACATACCCAGTAGTGTACAGTAGCCATACTGATACATATCAGCATTGTGTGCATGTATTAGTCAATTGCTATTCTATTACACTACCAAATGCTGTCATTGATTTAATTACACTATGTAACACAATTTTTGTTCCTGGGTAGTAAGTGTTATTTCCTAATTGCTTATGCCTCAAAAGTATAGAAAATGGCTATTACTCTCCACAAACTTTGCTTTTGTTCACATAAAGTCAGAAAAAAACAATATACGAATCCAAATTGACATGTATTTATACTAAAGTAATACAAAAATGACTACAAAAGATTTAGAAGTGAGTAGTTTTTTGAGATTTACGATTATACTGTAAATCACTTTCACGAATCAGCCCCCAAATGTAGTCTCCCGTCATGTTCTCGTTATACTGTCCTTAGTAGCGGCGTTCAAAGTCCAGTATATCCTGGTGGAAGCGCTTGCCTTGCTCCTCCGAGTACGCTCCCATGTTCTCCTTGAATTTATCAAGATGAGCATCAAGGATATGGACTTTGAGGGACATCCTACAGCCCATTGTGCCGTAGTTCTTCACCAGAGTCTCAACCAGCTGATTGCCCAGGAAGCCCCGAACCACTGCGACAAAGCTGTTCCAAGCCGCTTTCTCCTTACTAGTGAGCTTCTTGGGGAATTCATTGCACTCCAGGATCTTCTTTATCTGTGGTCTGACGAAGACACCGGCTTTGACCTTTGCCTCAGACAGCTTAGGGAAGAAGTCTTGAAGGTACTTGAAGGCTGCCGACTCCTTATCTAAAGCTCTGACAAATTGTTTCATAAGGCCCAATTTGATGTGCAGTGGTGGCATCAGCACCTTCTGGGGGTCCACCAGTGGCTCCCACTTGACGTTGTTCCTCCCCACAGAGAACTCGGTCCGCTGTGGCCAGTCCTGTCTGTGGTAGTGCGCCTTGGTGTCCCTGCTGTCCCAAAGGCAAAGATAGCAGGGAAACTTGGTAAAACCGCCTTGGAGACCCATCAGGAATGCCACCATTTTGAAGTCTTCTATGACCTCCCAGCCGTACTCATCATACTTCAAGGTGTCCAGCAAGGTCTTGATGCTGTTGTATTCCTCTTTGAGGTGCACCGAGTGAGCCAGGGGAAGAGACGGGTACTTGTTACCATTATGGAGCAGCACAGCTTTGAGGCTCCTGGATGAGCTGTCAATGAAGAGGCGCCACTCATTCTGGTTACAGGCGATTCTGATTGCCTTGAACAGACTGGTCACATTGTGGCAGAAGCAGAGCCCATCTTGATGGGTGAAGAAGCTGGAAAAAGGTTGGTGACGCTTCCTCTGATCTGCGACTTGCACACTTTCATCCAACAAGTTCCACAGCTTGAGCCTAGACGTCAAAAGCTCGGCATTGGTCTTGGTGAGACCAAGATCTCTAATCAAGTCATTGAGGTCTTTTTGGTTGGAGTAGTATGGGTTTCTCTCCTCAGCTCCATCTCTGAAATTGTCATCTGGATCTACAACGTCTCTCTCACTCTCTGACTTGCTGCTCTCTTCTAAAGACGGCTGCTCTCTCTCCGGAGGAGTGGGTACGGGGAGCTCATGGCAGTGTGGCACCTGGGCGATGGATGAAGGAAGGTCCGGATACATGATAGCAGGTGCATTCTTGCCAGTCCGACGTTTGGAAGGGTCCACCATGCAGAAGTAGCAGTTGCTTGAGTGGTCAGTGGGTTCCCGCCAAATTCTTGGGATAGCGAACTTCATGGCTCTCTTTTCCCCTCTGTACCATCCTACAAAAATATATTTATTTCACCCGTGACTAATGTGTAAGAGATGCTTGCAACATTTTTCATATATGATATATTTTTTTCAATAGCATTGAAAATTGTAAAACATTTTAAAATTAAAACCTTTTACAATTTTAAAAATTTTAACAAATTTTATAACATAAAATTCCGAGCAACAATTGTCCATCTTACCTTCCAGAGTTTTTTTGCAGTGCTCGCAGGTGAAATGAGGTGCCCAGGGTTTGTCTTGATCCCGACAGGCATGCTGAAATATGCCTTGTAGGCCTCACACATCTTAGCAGATGCTTCCACGGAGTACTTTTTCGCTCTTGTCTTGATAAATTGGCCGCAGACATAGCAAAATTCGTCTGCCGGGTGCTTGCAGCCTCTTGATGCCATCTCTGAAAAATGCAGATATGTATCCACTTAGGCAGCTGGAACTAAACTGAACTGGTGGGCTTAAGGCCCCTGTATTTATACTACTATTTATATTACTGGAAAGTTCTAGAAAGTTCTAAAATTTACTCCAAGTTTACTCAGCGCCGAATCTATCTGGAATGTTCTGGAAAATAGGTAAATTTCAAAATATCACTGTCCTGGTCACAAAAGCAAAGTTTGTGGGGAATAATAGCCATTTTCTATACTTTTGAGGCATAACCAATTAGGGAATAACACTTACTACCCAGGAACCAAAAAAAAATAAAAATTGTTACACGGTGTTACCAATGGTAAATATGGCCAGTACACAAAGGTACTCAAGTGTGTGTGTGTGTGTATATATATATATATATATATATATATATATATATATATATATATATATATATATAGTGGTGGAGTGACAGATTGTATATAGTGGTGGAGTGACAGATTGTAAATACTGTATGTCAGTCTTAGACTCTTGTGACAACACTGCCCCTAGCCCAGCCTTGGAGGCATCAGTTTGCACAATAAACCTTTTGTTAAAATCAGGGGTGATTAACACAGGCTGCGCACACAGAGCATTTTTAAGAATTTGGAATGCGGACTCAGCCTGCGCACTCCACTTTACCATTAGTGACCCTTTTGCTTTGGTCAGGTCTGTGAGGAGAGCAGCGATTGTGCAAACCTAGTGATGAATCGCCTATAATACCCAGCCAAACTGAGGAAGGCCTTCACCTGTTTTTATTGACAGGTCTGGGCCAATTCCTAATGGCCTCCAGCTTGTCTATTTGGGGTTTGATAACCCCACATCCAGTTGTGTACCCCAAATACTTTGCCTCCTCCAGACCAATGGTACATTTGGCTGGATTCGCAGTTAGCCAAGAAACTCTTATGGAGTTTAAAACAGCCTGAACCTTCCGTAAATGCATGTCCCAGCTAGTACTATGCACTACCACGTCATCCAGATAGGCGGCGGCATACTCCCTATGGGGTTTTAAAATCTTATCCATTAAATGCTGGAACGTTGTGGGAGCCCCATGAAGACCGAAGGGTAGTACATTGTACTGGAACAGGCCCTCAGGAGTGGAGAATGCTGTTTTGGCTTTAGCCCGTTCAGTGAGTGATATTTGCCAGTAGCCTTTAGTTAAATCTAAAGTGGTGAGATACTGTGCATTTCCTAACCGGTCAAATAATTCAACAACCCTGGGCATAGGGTAAGCATCAAACTTTGAAACTTTATTTAGAGCCCGATAGTCACTGCAAAGCCTGAGCGACCCATCAGGCTTTGGCACCAACACAACTGGACTGGCCCACTCACTATCTGATTCCTCAGTTACCCCCAAATCTAAAATTGATTTTACTTCCTCACCTATGGCCTTCCTACGGGCGGGTAAGTTATCATTAACTGCAACCAGTACCTCTCTGTCTTTCCACGCCTTTAAGTGTTTTACGTGATATATCTGTTCTGGCTTCCTTCTACCTGGCTGCTGTACCTTATAACTGACCTCACCGACATGCTCAATAACCTCATACAGACCCCACCAGGTAGCCAAAAACTTGCTTTCTACAGGTGGGCACCAAAACTAAAACCCTGCCCCCTGGTTGAAAAACTCTTACCTGGGCTGTGCGATTGTACGCACATCTCTGGGTCTCCTGTGCTTGACGCATATGTTCACGTACAATGGGTATCACTGTGGCAATGTGTGACCGGGTGGTGTTTAGAGTGGATGTGAGTCTGCTGTGTGGATCTGAGTGAATGAGTTTGTGTGAGGAATGTATGAAAGGTGCTGCAGCTAATAGGACAATTCGCACCTCATCAGCTGCAGCACCTCTATAAAAGGGAGTGGTTGGGAGTCTTAGTTGTTGAGTGTTTGTGAGAGTGAGAGGACCTGTTTGATAGAGGTGAGTGAGAGTGTGTAAGCAGTGTTGTTGCAAGTTGTTTATTAGTTATTGTTTAGACTGTTTTGTGTCTTTTTATTTGGCCATCATACCCTTTTGTTTTGTGTGTTGATTATTATTTAATTAAACGTATTTTATTTGCTGCACTTTCCGTCTCTGAGTCTCCTCACTTTAGCTATCCTGTCACAAGTGGTGTCAGAGTGGGATAGCGCCCCCAGGAGACTCAGAGACGGAAAGTGAAGCAAATAAAATACTTTTAATTAAATAACAATTTCTAGGAGCGACTGTTATACTGAAGTAACTGAATTAGAAATACATCTTATAATGCCATTTAAAGCGAAACTGTTAAAATACATTTGAGATAAATGTTAGTTAATTTAATCAATTTAAAAATTAGTTTAGTTTCTGTCTCCAACTAAACAAAAAGTATTTTAGACATAGCAATATAAATTAAACTAAAGAATATACATGTATAGTTTATATAAAGTGTTTACTGCAATAAAACAAAACAGGAACTGTTAGGTTTGAATATGACAATAAAGTTGAACTATATTTAATAACTTCAGAACACAATAGACTTACTGGAAGGAAAATAGCCTCACCTTTTGTCTGCTTGTAGCAGAGCAGTCAAAGCTAGATTTACTTGTCATCAGCTGTTTTGAATCCAAGGCCTTTCTATAATGAGCAAAATTAACTCTCTTCATTATATCATAGAAATTAATGAAAACTTGGCAGCAGAGGCGAGCATTTCATTTAAATTAGAAACCTTGCCTACAGTATCAGTTATTATCAGGCACGTAGAGACTTTAATTGGGATGATGTTTGAGAGCCAAAAATGACTTCATCCTGTGACTTTGGAAAAGTGCTTACAGTGGAGTTTCATATTAATTAAAACACTTGGCAAGTAAACAGTGTGTTTGAAAACCTGCTTGTTCAAACAGAGAAGACATGCTTAGTCCAAGAATTGCACCATTAAGTAAGGTTAGTATATTTAACATGTTCACTATAGCTTAAATTAAAATGGAAATAACTGAAATTTGGTTCACTTGATTTTTAGAGAAAGTAGGGGTTGAAAAAGAGAACTATGAGATCATGTTCCAATATTTTTGGAAAGAAGTTATATTCAATTAATTTTGAAGTTTGTTATGTAACTCTGATTAGTTTTAAAAAGAGTTGACCGGATGCTTCTAGAATATATCATTAACTCAAATATAAGGACTGTCAAGGCAGATTGATGATCAGATTTAATTGGGACTCCTGATGTATTCAATGGAGGGAATATAAGCCCAGAGCAAGAGCCTGTTCTATAGGATTGATCTTGATCTTGCAAGCTGACATGGTCCATGCTCAGAGGGTCTCTGAAAATGTGATTGCTGTTTGGTCCGAAGTTAGAAGTCTTTCCCTTTTGAAGACAGTTTTTATTTTTCATATATCCTACACTACACTTCCATATACTGGAAGATAAGCATATATCTGAATTTAGATATCTTTTATATTGGGTGCACTGCTTTAAGGTATGGAAAGAGAATGATATATTGAGTGTTATAAGACATAGTTGTGGGCACTTTAGCTTTTTGCTTTTTATGGCCTGAAGGCTAAATATATGATAACCATATTTGTATTACTGTATTGAATTACTACTGCTGCCAAACTTGTAAAAGCACTGGATCGCCCAGATTGCTTATAACTTGGGATTTACGGTGGACTGCGCATCCAACCAATCCAATTTTTAAAGAATTTAATAAACCGAAAGGTCACTACTACTGCTCTGATTCATTAAAACTTCAAAAGAGTCTGCATGATTTTCTTGATTATCAAAAAGTTGTCTGGACATATAGCACGCCCGGTGCATGAACAAAACCACTTACAGGAGTTTAACCTTTTGCGGTCCTATGTCGGACCCTGTCCAACATCATCAAAAAGACGTCAAGCACAGGTCTCTAGTTGTTCATTCTCCGGAAAAAATGAGAAAACCTTTCAATGGCCGAGTGAGACCGATAGGAGCCGAGGGAAGCTGGAAAAAGGGCGGATCTAAACAATACACATACCCTGCACCATATTCCCTGAACCACAGACATAGCACGGACATAAACAAACAGGATAGCTGCTTCCACAACCAGCACTCAAAGAATATCACAGACATTTTGCCAAGCTTTTTGAGTTGTTATAGTAATATAATAATGACTTGAATCGCATTATTGAGGAGTTTGGTGATAGAATAAGTGATCAGGAGATGATTTATCAGTATGCACAACTATGAAGAGGAATGTGATAAATACAGCGAACAAGGGGTGTGGTGGTTTGGGGCTGGAGATGCAGTACTGAGTGTCCTGTTGATATGGACCACTAAGGTTTAAAACATCTCTGATCTCCTTAAATGTCTCCCCTTGGTTTAAGAGTGTGCTCAGAGCATATATATATATATATAAATAAAAAGAGTATGTGCAATAAGAGTATCTGACATAGTGACTGTGCAACAACACAGCAGACTTAAATGAACTGGTAAGAGCTGTGGTTCATGCTCCAGCAACACAGCAGGAGACCAATCAAACGTTACAACAAGCTCACCTGGATCAGTAAGAGCTCAACAGGATACAATAAGAGTTCAACAAGAATGAAACAGTTTGTTGCAAGAGCAAGTGAATGAAGCACATGTGGAATGCCTGCCTTGTACCACCCAAGGATGCCTGTCTTGCACCGTTCAGGGATGCCACGCCTGCTCCACTCAGGGATGCCACATCTGGATCACCTCGGGTTGCCTGCTGCTCTGCATCACCTGACACTGCCTGCTGTGCCACTTTGCCTGGGGTCGCTGCTGATCCCGATTCACCTGGGGTCGCTGCCGGCTCCGCTTCGCCTGGGGTCGCTGCCGGCTCTGCTTCGCCTGGGGTGGCTGCTGGTCCTGCATGGCAGCAGGAGATTGTGTGATTGGAGCCCCACAGAGGGGGCTTTGAGACAGAGGGGGAGGTGGCCATTAGGGCCATATGTGCTTTGCACTAGGGTGGGATACGTAACAGAGTAAGGAGCTCTGTACATTTATTTGTTTATTTTAGAACGGGGTACCGCTCCACCCCGGTGCAGTTTAGTATTTTGTGTTTATTATGATTTATTATTTGTATGTATGATGGCGTAACCGTGTTGTTTTGTTATTATTTTACTAAATGTGATGGTGTAGCCATATGTTTTGTATTGTTTTGCAGCCTGGATGGGAAGCCCAAACCACATAAAAACCTGTGCAGAATGTGACCAAGGGATTATCAAATAATTGATAGCTAGTTAATGCCGCGGTCACTAATATAAAAGACTGCAGTTCTCCCTGCTCTGTTTGGGAGGACAGAGGAGAAGTACAAGAGAGTGAGGGGAGAAAGGAAAAACATTCTAGGCACAGTGACAGCAACTGACTAGCCTGACCTAGGAACATATTATGTTTGTGCTCGTGATTATTTTGTTTAAACTTTTCTTTTGCTCTGTGAGCAGTGTTTTTGTTAAAACCTTTTATTTTATTGTGTTATTTAAATAAACGGCGCACGCCGCGTCTTTTTGCCCTGCAGTACTGTCTCTTCGGCTACCCTGTCACAGTATCCCAAAGGAAATTGGGACCCATTTTGTAAGTAAATTAATGATAGAATTATGCATCACATTACACATTAAACCGATTAGAATGTCCATTTACCATTCACAGACGGATGGTTTAATCAAACAATTTAATAAAACTCTTAAATCAATGCTCCGAAAAGTTATAAGCGAAGATGGGAAAGATTGGGACTTATTATTGCCCTATTTGATGTTCGCTGTACGTGAAGTACCTCAGTCATCCACCGGATTTCCACCCTTTGCGCAGAATTCTTGATATGGTCAAAAACACATGGGAGGAAAGGGTAACAATGTTGTTGATCATGTCTTACAGATGCAGGAGTGAATTGAGAATGTCACCCCTATAGTACAGGCACACATGAAACAAGCACAGACCAGACAAGCCAATAATTACAACAAGAGAGCCAAATAGAGATCCTTCAACCCTGGTGACAGAGTGATGGTTTTAGTACCTACACCTGAAAGTAAATGATTCACTCACTGGCAAGGACCGTACGAGGTCACTGAAGCAGCAGGACCAGTCAATTATAAAATCAGTCAATCAGATAAGCGAAAACCGGAACAGTTATATCCTATCAATTTATTAAAACCATGGGTAGACAGAGAGGTATTAGTCATGCAGAGCAGTGAAAAAAGGGAGATCACTTGAACATGGGTCGTGTTGAAAAAAAAAAATGCATTAGCAAATGGGGCATCAGTTAAAGCTGGGTCTAGTACAAAAAAGTATTTAAAAATAAACAGAAAACATACTCATATATGTTAGTTATTGCCAGCCTTATCCTTCTTAATGTAAATTTCCCCCAGTGTGGGTGACTTAGTGATTCACATATTAACATTAATAAACCAAATTAAAATCTAGTGTAATGAGCAGAAAGACTGTTCATATCATTAAATCAGACAGAACTATACTATCCAAAGCAGATTTTCCTAAGAAATCCTATGGCAGCCCAGAGATACCAAAATACAAAACACCCAAATGCAAGCAGCACAGGTGATAACAAAGCAGTCATTTTTACTGTCAACAACTGAAGTTAAAAGCCAATGATAAGGGGGCATAAAGAGTTAAATAGAAAAGAGAGTTATGTCAATTAGTCTTTATGTTAAGACAATATTAATTAATACAAACTAAGAATATTATCCAGCCTTGCAGACTGCAATTAATCTTACTTCACAGGAACCATACAGCAGCAAAGACTCTGTAGGTTGCAAAGTCAAAAACAATTCACACTTCCATTCATTGTGAGAGCCCTTGCTGCACAAAGAATAAATGGAACCACAGCCCGGATCACATCAATCAAAGTTACCTCTATTATTTTCTATTTCATCAAAAAAAAAAAAAAAAAAAAAAATAGATTGATTTTCTGAGTGTATTTCAGAAGGTTATAAGGGCATTGGAGGATCCCTGTTGTATTTAGTCATAAGCAAAATGCAACACTTACATTAGATCACTGAACCTACACACAATGAGAAACACAAGAGATATAATAAAGGGCACCAATGTTTTAAAAATGTCTCAAACCTAACCTATCAGGCACCTTTAAAAAAAAAAAAAACTATTAAAAAGTGAAATAACTATGATTAATCCAAGAAAAGTCCCTCACATTTTGCGTTCATTCTAAAACCCAATAAAACTACTACTGATGTCTGAGCTAATGGCTAAAACCCAATATCCTATTGTTTAGCAATTAGGCTGAATCTCATCACCACTTAGTACCCTAAATATGTTCTATGGCAACTTTAAAGCAGCCTACAAAAGTAGGTTTCTCTGCCATAAATATGAGAACTTGTAACTTTATAGCAGGCTGAAATGATCACAATGGAAGGACAAAATATGGCTGGATGTTTATCAGTTAATTTGTTTTATGATATCACGATTGTCATGTTTAGTAATTTTGAAGTTAATAGTCTCACACATTTTTATGATTGTCCACTTACAAAGGTTTAGAATCAGTTTAGTAAAGTCTACTGAAAATATGTTACATCTAGAGCACATGAAAATCAAGCTCCACACTAAATATGCCTGCAAGACATACTGTTAGTCTGATACAAAAGTAAGCAACAACCAACTCCAGGGAGTGTGGTAAGACACATTTTACACACACCTGGGTGTGTTGTGAAGCACGAGGCTATAGGCAGAATGCGTTCAGCCACCCAGAAGTGCAGTAAGATATGTCTTACCACATGCCCTGGAGCGGGTTATTGTGCTTCTAAGATAGATCTAAGTTTATTTTAAGCTTTTAAATTACATTTTTTTAATGCATTCTTCTGCCAGTTTAACATCTCTGAAACCTCCCAGACAGACAGTGAGGAAGTCATGCAGAATGTCACTCATATCAGTGATTATTATGCACACTCATATCTGCAATGACCACCATGTATTTAACTTTTGGTCCTTTAAGGAATTCACAAAGATTTGAATCCATTTTTATCCAAGCTGATTAACAGCTGTTTTGCCATTGCTTTTTTCCCCTACTGATTATTATTTTTTTTTTTTTTTTTGAGCGGGACCAACCCAGAACTTATTGTCTTGCTTGAGGTAGGATTAGACAGATAAAACCTTTTATATTAGAGATAATTAGACTATGCTTTAAAATTCCCCATAAGTTGCTAATGTAAATTGGTTAGTATTGATTGGAAAAAAAGCTCAACATGTACTTTGCATGTAAATGACACGCTTTGGGGGTGATATTGAACTGGACACTTGTGCTTTTTCTTGAGTACGGACAGAGTTTGTGTAATCAGGGTCACAAAATCAATACTTGCCCTTGCTGACTTTCCAAACGACAGATGTGTAGTAATAGCTTTTCAATAGCCAAGGTCAACAGAATCGGACAACAAACTCAATGTATTCTTTAGAAAACATGTAACGCAAAGGAAATGTATGACTACTGTAAATGTTTAAGACTGAATACAAATGTGGTAGGGTAGCTGATGGTCAGGCAAGAAAACAAGCTATACATGGTGTCAGAACGTGGGATAAATTGCCTCCAGAGACCCAGACCAAGGAACAGTACTGCTGATAAACGTTTTTTTTTTTTTTTTTTTTTTTTTTTTTAATTATTTTAGTTTTTTTGTTTTTGAAAAAATAATTAAATAAATTTTAAAAAAAAATGAAGAAAAGGGGAAAATTGTCCTATCGCAGAGGCAAGCAAAGGAGGTGCTGTCAGCCTGAGTGGAAAAAATGGGATTACCTGCCTAAAAGGTGACGAGTGGTGCTGCCCGCTCTGAAGAGGTAAGAGGTGGTGAGAAAGAAAAGGGGGCTGGACGAGAGCGTGGAGGAGCAGCAGCAATGTTTGGAGGCAGAAGGGGCGCCTATGTATGAGGAGTGTGGGGACTTTGGGCACATTTATAAAGTGTCCATGGGGAGACCCCCTCTTCAAAAAGGCCTACTTTGGCCAAGAGGAGGAGTCATGTGAAGAACAGTTCCTCCTCAAGGCTCTCTAGCCAACAAAGTTGGACTCCCCCACCTTCGCAGTGTTTCTTTCCTCCTACAGTGATCTGGAGGTCTCTGTTTGGAAAGAGAGGGAAGTGCGACATGCCCAAAGGGGAGGAGAGGGGATTCCCGAAGAAGGCAAAGAAGCAGGTGCCAGCTCCAGCACCTAAAAGAGAGGAGCCAGAGCGCCCGGCATTTATATTATTATTTGTATCTTAGTAAATGCCTCTCTTTGTATTTGTATTTTACCTGTGCTGGCTCTGTGAGTGCAAAGTGAATAAAATAAACTTAACGTTTTTTTTTTTTTTTTTTAACATTATATTCATAATAAATAATTTTTATACAGTACCTTTCATAGTGGACCACCATCAGAAAGCACTTTACAAGATTCAAGGGTGTGTGAACTATGCATCAGCAGCGGAGTCACTTACAACATCTCACCCAAAGGATGGTGCACAACATTAAGTGACTTGCTCAGGGTCACACAGTGAGTCAGTGGCTGAGTTGGGATTTGAAGCAGGGACCTCCCGATTATAAGCCCATTTCCTTAACCACTGGACCACACAGCCTCCTATGTCTCCTCTTTTTTATATCAAAGAATAAAATAAAACCAATAATAATAATAAGAACATTAACACAGCTACAATACATTATGTTAATGCTATTGTTCAGGGATTGGTGCCACAAACGGGAAATCCATATCTACATCCCCTTTTGTTGACAAATTACATAGATATTGAAGATTTTTTTTTTTTTAAACAAACGATAAAAGTGTAAGAAATGATAAAAGTGTAATAAACGGAAAAGCGTAAGTGTGTCCTGGTAAATTAAAGCCTATACATAATTTATTTACATGTATGCGTTCTTTGAATTATTATTGAAAAAAAAAATTGCGCTTTACGTATTCACAGGGATGTAAGGGCTAAATAAAGGGCAGTAGCCACCTGCAGCATTCTGTTTATTATGGATGTTTGCTTTTTACTGTATTCAGCACCTCCATCCACAGTAAATTCTGAATGTTTTCATTTCAAATAGTGAAGCATTGAACGTGTTTTTGTGGTATTGCAATTTTGTTTGGCATAATTTACATACCACGTTTTTTTCTCGGCCGGTTCCTCAAAACACTTCCAAACGTGGATTCGCTTTGTTCCTTTGTTTAGAGATGCCATTTTATAAAAAATATATATATAACAAACTTAAAAAAAAATATATTTATTACTTTATTACCCGTGGGGTTGATACCATAACATGCCCACTACAGCACCAATGAAGCGCCAGATCAATCGAGAATAATAACTGCCCCAGTTGTCAATCTTTCTGTTGCACCAATTATAAAAGCTACTTGGTGGCAATTGTCAAACCCCTTCATTTTTATAATATGTGCCTGTGACAGGGTAGCCGATGTGGTGACGTCAGGCCAGAATGCAGGCAGAAAACAAACTCTCAGTACTGCAGGGCAGAAGACGCTGCGGCGCCGTTTATTTAAATAACAAAACAAAAATAAATATTTAAACAAAAACACTGCTCACAGAGCAAAAATAAAAAGGTAAAAGAGGTCTTGCACACAAAACTGAGTACAGGTCAGGCTGGGCAATCACCTTCATTGTTCCTATAGGACATGTAAACAAAACCCTTTCTCCTCTCACTCTCCCGTACTCTCCTCTGTACACCCACCAAAGCTGCAGGTCTTTTATATCATTGCCGAGTGGTTAACTGGCTATTAATTCTCTCATTACCCCTCGGCCTTAGTCTGCACAGGTAGGTTTATTATGCATGACAGCTAATTCAATAGTTACTAGCTGTCAGTAACGCATTCACACACGGTATTTTATTTAATGTGGAAAGGGCTTCCCATCCACGTTTGCCAAACAAAACCTACGGCTTCTTGCCATCATATATAACCATAATACATATAAATAAATCATAACACTAATACAAAAAAACAATAAACTGCACAGGGGCAGAGGGGTACCCCATTCTAAAATAAACAAATACATGTACAGGGCTCCTTGCCCTGTTACTGCATTGAATGTGGTACCAGAGAAGGTGGATACGCGATGGACTACTGTATATGATGATAAATTACTAAAACGAATACAAAAAAAAAAAATGAATTTGGTGAAATTTGTCTCATGACAGATTATTCGTTTAGCATATTATTCAACGTTTAACCACTTCTTTAGAGTTTATACGTTTAAAATTCCCATTCTTACCAGGAGGCCTGCACATCACCACCTGGGGATGACTGCACAACACCGCCTGGGGAGGACTGTACAACACCGGCTGCTGCCAGAACTGCCTATGCTGCAGGAGTCAGCCTTGCTGCTGTCGGCATTGCCACTTCCAATGTTGCCAGGGCCAACGCTGCCATTTCCGCTGCTCGCATTGCAGTCTTGGCGCTGTCAGCACATCTAAAGCAAGAATACCAAGAAAAAGTTATTTTATTTTCCATTTAATTTTCATTTAACACACCACAATCGATGACTTCTGAGGAGTTTTTTTAATGCAGAAAAAATATCAGAAATATGAATTTAGCTGTCTCTGGCATTACCCAAGCAGCACATATCTGGGATAGTCATGTCTTAGTGACAGATTTGTAATTTGGTGTCCTTGTGAAAAGTGGGAGATATAAAAGCATTCACAGATAACCTTTATTTAAGGTTGGCATCCACAAAACTACTTTCAAAACACATGATTGTAATGACATTTTTACGGTGACTATAACTTATTTTCAAACTGAATGCACAGTATACAGATAAATAAATTCCCAAATAATTTAACCCAGCCTTTATCCTATTTTTGAAAGAAGAAAAACTGTTGTTCATTTTTCAAAACTAAATAATAATAGAACTAAAGGTAATTGCTTAATCATTTTTTTCTCAGTTTTGTAATAGCATGGTTTTTTTATTGTTCAAAAAGTAGGAGTTAATTGATCACTGGAGTGAAGTTTTGATTATGCCTTTATGCTGTACAACAACCTGCTTCATCTCAAGACAAAGCTGCGTATTAAACTCTACAGTAATTCTCATTATATGATGATTGGACCCTGCTCACAACCCTGTGACAATTTGCCTTGATTGAGTTTCGAAAGGCTGCCCCCCTCAGCTCTGTGAACTGCAGATATTTCTTACAAGGCACTTCTGCACAGATCAGCAATTTTTGGACGTCGTTAACTGGATGTAGTTTTACTTTGGAAATTGCAAAGTAACAAGTGACTATTATCTTTGCGCACTGAGTAATTACTGTAATTTAATTTTTGTTTCCGATAAATGAAAGCTACCAAAAAGACCTAATAAGACCCCCTACCGAAGCCACTGTGAGTCTTGATTAAAGGTGGACTTTTAATAGATGCAATTATGAAGCAATTTCAGTTCAGAAGTAAATTGGCCATTGAAGGGAAATTGTGGAACACATATGGCCAATTACTTTAACAAGCAATCAGAGAGAAAAGAGAAAATTGTATTTTCTCCTACTTTCACTTGTTAGCCAATGGAGTATAAGATTGAATTTTACCCACAATTTTCTACATGGCGATTCTATATAAGATAAAGCAATCAATCTTTATTTTATATAGAGCCTTTCACAGTGGACCACCATCACAAAGTGCTTTACAAGACAGTGAGGAACAATGCATAATACATTAAATAAAGTGAAATACAGGTCATAGTACATTAAATAAAAACAGTAAAAATACCCCAATGCAAACACATTAAATACAGGCATACTACATTAAATAAAAGGCTAGGATGTGAATTCTAAACATTGAGGATGTGTGCGCCAAACGTGAAGTAACAATTTAGACAACAGCTAGTAACAGATATCAGGCTTAAAGAGCCTTGAAAGCAAGAGAGAACAAGAGGGTCTTGAGAGTTGATTTGAAGCAAGCAACTGTGGGAGCTGCGCGCAGTGAAGCTGGGAGAGAATTCCAGAGAGTCGGGGCCCTGAAGCTAAAAAAGTGCTCTCCGAGTGTGGTGCACTTTTGCTCGGGTGTAACAAGCAGGCTTGAGACAATGAAAGGCAATATAACATGTTTAAGAATGTTATTTCAATCTTATGTTATGAGCTTTTCTGTGTTATACCAAGAGAAGTCAACATCATGGGAATACGTTGTTTTTTGTATTACTGCACAGTAAATTATGCTACAAAATGCACACATTACAATACTGTTACATATTCAGACATACAGAATCTTTGCCTGGCATCTCTGCAACTCTCTATGGGCCTGTCACAGAGACGGCCGAAGTGGGCGGCGTCAGAACCAGGAAAGGTAAGGCAATACAAAAAACACAGGACGGATGAAATGAAGTGATGAAGACGCCTGTTGGCGCCGGTTTAATACAAAATAAAAGGTTTACACAAACACGAAAAACACAGGACACGGCACTCTACGCCAAAATAAATAGACAAACGAAAACAGACTAAACTTAACACAACGGTGCACGGACAGACACTGACAAACACGGTGAGCAGATACTCTGTTGTTATTATTACTACTTTACTTATTTCCGTCTCCAATCCCGTTCTCCGCTCACCGAACACCCGACCCCAGTATGTGACAACGTGCATCTATATATACTATTGTGCTGGGATTCAATTACCAATTAATTATTCACTTGAATCCCAGCACGTGAATTAATAAAGTGCAATTCCCCGTGCTCACATATTACTACATTTTACTTGCACGTGAAGTGCTGTGCAATCCTCGTGCCTAAATACACATATACATTTTTTAAACACTCGTGTTACACAGACCCGTTTATATCCCGTGTACCAATGTCTATACACCAACATTTAAACACACCACACGCAACACATAACAGATAATATACACAGGGGCGGGCACTTTGTTACAGGGCCTCATTCACTAAACAGTTGTAGCATGTTTAGTAGGCAGTAAGCCCCTTTACTGCATGCTTTGTACACCTGTTGTATTCACTAACCAGTGGCAGGAAACCTACTGCGAGGGAGGTATTTGATAGGCAAACCATATTCACTTAAGGGCGCTAACTTTACTAGGTGCCTCAGCATGTTACCGCTTATTGAAACAGAACCAGTAGCTGCACAGGAGAGCATGAAGAAGAGGGAGGGAGAGAGTATTTTGGACCATACAGATGTTACTAGAGCTGTGTGAGGCAGTAATATCGCCAGAATCACTGTTGAGCCCTCGAGTTGCCGTGGGCTAGTTGATGAAACACAGAGGATGGAAGGTGCCCACTTGAAGACCCTAGAGATGAACCTTACTTAGCTCAATCCAGACAGTTGTCATGCTGATGTGCTGGGGAGACCGCACTGGGTTGAAAAACAAAAAGGCGGATGAATCCACAGTCAGCTCCTTGGTAGGGCAACAATAATTGCAAAGAAAATAACACAAAAAACCCCTGGCAATACCAACAATGGTAGAACCAGGTTAAAAGAAAATTATCATACAGACAAGTCCCGAACACACTAACAACAAAAGTCGCGATAATTCTCTTAGCAGCTGCGTTGGTGGTGGTGGCGCTGTAGTGGAGCTCGGTCTCCTCCAACTCCGTCTACGGCACACTGCAGCGCTCACTGCCCTGGATTCGTCTGGAAGGTCCGGGTTGTTCTGTAGTACACAACGGGGTGAAGTAGGGAAGGGTCGAGACACAGGCAGCTGCCGGATCAAGGGTCTATTTGCTCTCCCTCAGTGTCTGAACGGGTCTGGAACAGGATCACAAACAAAATAGCAATACACAAATTAGCAGCACAGTTTCCTCCAAGTTGCTATCCTAGGACAGAAAGACCGAATGCAGGCACAGTGCAGCCTAAATTCTGCCCAGCCCCGCCCCTGCAACCAGCCAGTCGGCGGACACAGCACAGCTGATTGCAGAAAGGGGGCTCGGCGACTTCGTGGTTCCACATTGGGACAAAATGGCCAATCAAACCAGAACTTCCGTTCCAGTCGTCTTCTGGCCATTCACCCCAACCTCCCCTGCACAACGCCTCCCATGGTCCGGAGGGCAAATTACACTCGGGACCCATAACACCCCCGTCACAAGGTCCAATAAATTATTGTATAGAGTGAGAGTTGAAATAAGTCATAAATACAAGCAATCAAACGACATCACTTTTTCAAAATAAAGTGTCATTTTGAAATGTAAATAGTGAAGTTTTAATTGACTGAGCAAGTGCTTAACTTTTGATTAACATTATAAAATAAATCAAACGGAGATCAAGTTAAACAAACAAATATTTATTTGATTTGCAGAGTTAAACATAAATATTCCATTAACAATTACTTTCTCCGCTTTGACTGTCTCGTATACTATACTATAATAAAGTGTGAGTGAACCTCGTGCATAATTCCGTGCGATGTGACAACTTGCAAATGAATCATTTAGCTTGTTTTATTTGTGCATACAGTTATCTTAGTGAATAGAGAGGCTGCTGGTTCATTTTTGCACATGGTTTGGCTTCTCCCTGCCTTGCGGTAATTCTGTTAATTTGCCATTATTTAGTTATTGAGGCCCTATGAAATCTACTACATTATTTACCCTCATATCACCCTTCCCAGTGGGGGTTTCAATAAAATAACTGTTGTTGGAAAGAATCAGTAAGAATCTGAAACTGAAACAGCTTCAATACCCATAAAGGAGAAGTGTTAATAAGGCTTTTTTTGGCACATGGCTGGCTTGAAAAATGTAAATATTTCCCTGAATTAATAGTTGAAAATATGACTTTAATTGAAAATAAGAATTTGGTGTTTGTTTAGAGCTCTCTTTTATAATACTGTACAGTGCACTTGGCTGCATGGCTTTAAAATATGGTTTAATGGGAAAAACTCCACAATATTTGATGTCTTCCATTGACATCAGAGAGGATTTATTTTTTGTCAGCTTATCGTGTTCTAATAGACACTTATATAGAAATAACTTTTTTAATGTGGTCATCTTTAAATCTCAGCTGAAAGTAATGGCATCATTCCCATAGTACTGATGTTAAAACCAGGTTACCTTGCCAAGTTTCAGTAAAATTCCACAGAAAACAGCAGTAGGATTTCAAAAAATAAAAAAAAAGCCTTATGACATTGTGACAGGGTCTTCCTCGGGTCACACGTGTGGGTAGCCGCTGTTCAAGCATACAGAGAGACAGAGGTGGTGTTGAAACGCCGGCACAGGCGCACAGGATTTATTAACAAAAACAGAAAACGAAAGTAAAATAAAGGCGGTCATGTGACGTTACCAGCGATGGTAACGCACAGAGGACAAATACAGCAAACTGTACAAAAAGTGCAAAATAAAACACAATACCCCAAACTATAACTCAAAAGGTGCCGTGAAAACGTCAGGCTTTGCAGCAGCTCCGAGCAATCCCCTGCGGATGTTTTTAAACTGACGGACACTCGGTCGAGACCCGCCCACGTGCTGATTGAGGACCAGCACAGCCAATCACTTGCTGCCCTTTCCTCAACCAAGCATAGTAGGAAGCAAGTCTCAATCGAGAGCCCGCTTGTAAACAATAATACAATCAAACTAATCAAGTCCCAAAACGACACAAAATATACACATTCCCACATATAAACCACACCAACACTAATTTACCACTGTGCAGGGCAATCGCACTGCCACAGACATTTTAATACATCATTGACAATCTCTACCTCACAAAGTCTTATTTCTAACTATGATCACATAAGAAAGCCAGCACACTCAGGCATTTAGTCATTTAATATCAATTAATGAGGACAGGGACAGATCATTTTATTGAGCTATTATGGTCATGAAGGTAATGAAGAAACTGTTCTCTTTATTTTTTGGGTTCCCTGCTAATTTACTGATTATGTGCCGACAATCTTTCATCAGTCCTTAAAGCAACAAACAGCTCCTTTGAAGAGGTTCAGTGTTTCTCTTCCAGGCAAGGCAAGACATGTTTAGCAGACTGATTGAGTAAGGATTGGATCTTGCTGCAGTAGAGAAGAACTGCAGAAATCCACACTAGACACTGTGAAGTTGATTCAGGGGGTGAAAAATGCATTAAGTGCTGGAGTAAGAAATTGAGTATCCATTATTGGAACATCTTTCCCGAGTCTGGGCCTACTGCCAAGCAAGATCTTTTTACAGCAGAAAGTATGTTGAAATAAATGTTTCAGAATGATTTCTGCTTCCTAATATGTTTCAGCAGCACAATTGTTAAATTAGGACTTGGCCTGAGACTGGGGGGATGATTAATATTTAAAATATGTACCTACTTTAAATGTACTTGCTTTAGAATGGTATTATTCTATCTTGTTTTATATTAAAAAAAGAACCTACAAATGTAATAAAGCAGATAGACAATTCAGTGTCATGATTCATAGTTTCTCTTAGGGAATTTTCTAAAGAAAAAAGACCACTTTCTGAAGGTTATAAAAAAAATTGCACAATCATACTTCAGACATAATTACCATTCAGTATCCCATTAATAATCACATGGCTCAAAACAATAGTATTCTTGGTAACACTTTATATTAAGGTGTTGCTTATTAATGTTTTATGAATATATAATATATATTCAATAACTATGTTATAGAGTGTTAATACACCTTTATTGATGATTTATAACCATTCCATAGCCATAGACAGAATTGCGTTTAAACATCCCAACGTACAATAGGTGGACAGAAACTGTTCCATTTATAAAAACATAATTCTGTCTATGGCTATTACATTGTTATAAACCACACACATGCTTTACTATCACTCTATAACACAATTAATAAGCCTCTACTATATATGAATAAAACAATAATAAGCAGCACCTTAACCCTATGCTGTCCTATGCCGGACCAGGTCCAACATTACAATTTTCCCTTTCCAGTCCGATGTTTGACCCCTCAAAGAGACGTAAAGCACAGGTCGAGTCGTTTTTTCTCCTGAAAAAGTCGAGAAAACCTTTCAATGGCCGAGTGAGACCGATAGGAGCTGAATGAAGCCGAAAAACGGTAAGTATCTAAGCAATACAGCCCCTGCACCATTGAGATAACAGACACTTCTTCCGCATTCTAGCGCTCAAAGAATATCACAAACATTTGCAGAGCTTTTTGAGAAGTTATAGTAGTAAAATAATAACTTGGATTGTATTATTGAGGAGTTTGGTGATAAAACGAGTGATCAGGATTGGATTTATCAGTATCCACGTCTATAAAAAGATATGTGAACAATACAGTGAACAAGGGGTGGGGCGGGGCTGGAGATGCAGTACTGAGTGTCATATTGCTACGCTGGGCCTTTTAAACCTGTTTTACTCAGGGGAAAACAAATTAAACAGTGCGTGTAAAATAAACAGCGCATGTGAAAATGAATTGGATCTGATGCGCCTGACAAGTGCTGAATAAATGGACCACAAAGGGTTAATATAAAGTGTTACCATATTTGGTATAGAGCTTATTAGTTTTTGTGCATGTAACATGTCTGAAGGATAGAAATGGACACATTTTCAAAACGTTTACTCAAGGCTTTTAATAACTTCTATTTTTTTTTTTTTTGAAAGAGCTAAAACACCTGTTAATTTTACAAAAATTTAACCAAAAAACTTAAGGGCTCTTAAAGTGTTTTGTTTTTCATTTTGAAACATGTATATATTTTGTTCTTAATTAATAAGACTGGAGAAAACAGTTTGAAAATATGGCCTGGGATTACATAATGGTGAACCTGTTTTTTTTTTTTTTTTGTGTAAAGCATTGGAATGTGCTAGTTTCTGAAACCCAGAAACTTAAAGTGTATCAAACGGAATGCAGATGACACAGATGCAACAGATATTGTGTGTCGTGGGTGTTGCAACTGTGCAACCAGGTATCTCTTTGAAGCAAGCCCTACGTTTAAGGGAACGAAGAAAAGATTATTGGTACTGTATTTTGTCTCTATAGCTTTAAAAGAGAATTGTGCAGAATTCAAAAGCTGCACAACAGGACAGTTAAAAGCACTTCCACTTGTTCAAATAATCAATCTAACTTGGGCTGGTATGAATAGATAATTGAATTGGCTCAGCTTGGCTCTCTGGTTCAGTTCCCTGCAATCACATAATGCATTCAGATCTCTTCAGTATTTTTAGCAACCCCTGGAAATTTGGTAGCTCTTTGTACTTTGTAGGTGTATGGGACAATAAATGAAGGAACATGCAATCACACAGATAGCCATACAATTAATCAAAAGTATGTCATCAGAGTGCAACAGTATCTGTGTGTTTCTAATACAGGACCCCAATAATGTGTCCACATGAGATATGTGTAAGTAGCGTAGTGTGTTTAGATGAGGTTGGTGTGTATCAGCAAACAAGACACAGACACTAGATTCAACCCTAACTTGCAGGTGGAGATGAAATGCTTTTACTCTCTCTCTCTCTCTCGGATTACTTCACCCATCTTTTTTTAAATGGTATACAATTATCAACAGTTTAGAAATGATGTACCCAATTGAAACCCTATGCTAAATCTGGTGTCAAATTGAGTTTTGGACAATGTAAAAAGCTCTCTTTAAATGTCCCTCTTTATAAAAGCATTCTCTATTCTCCCGTGTTAAGATGATTGCTGAATAAAGTGTACTTACTTCTATTCATAGAAGTATGAGTGCAGCTTTAATCGATGAATTATGGTTTCTACAAACAGGTTTAATGGAAAGATATGTTAAAATTAAAATAACTAAATAGCTGAATTAAGGTTAAGAATTATTTCCAAGAGCTAGAGCACAATTTCAAGCTGAATCCACCAAGTTGGAACAATGTAGTTGCTAAATTACATATTTATATTGAAACACAATGTCATGTTAGAGAAGTAGAGAATATATTAAATACAGTAGATTAAAAAAGTAACACTTACAAATCTTATTGCATATTCTGAATGGAGTCTTTTAATATTGTAGCGATCTCAGTTAACACAGGCAGGAGCGTCATACAGGGCGAGGCAATCCACACACAGGCAGAGGGCAGGCGCGAATCCGGGGCCTCTCGCACTACAGCATAGCGCCTATACCACTGAACAAAAGAATGTATATTGGGCTTATGTCTTCATGTGTGATTATGTCACCTACCAGCCCTGCTGCACTTGTACTTATTGATAATAGAAACAATAGTTGAAATTGGGATACTGAAATCCTTCTCCAGTTTTATGACAATAAATACTTTTCTGCCTTCCGATAGCTCTTTACTTTTTCCCATATTGACGTATTATTATAATCATCCTATGCCTAACCCTTTTATGCTCTCTAAGAATGTTCACCTACAATCCAGCATTTTCTAGACTTTTCTAGAATTAGGTTCTGCATTATTATATCGACATTTCTAGCACCTTGTAGACAATACTATCATAGCATCAAAGGGTATGCATACTTTAGAATTAGCAATTTTTTTCTGCTTCTTGTAACGTTTTTCCTCATCTACAAAATCAAAACTTTTGCTACAAAAGATTTTTCCTAAAATTCTTAAAGGCAGTATTCCAAGCCTGCAAGACCTGGGGATGCCAAGCATGCAACGCCTTGGGCTGCCAAGCTTGCAATGACCAGGGATGTCTGCTCGTCACCACCCGGGGATGCCCGTTCGTCACCGCCCAGAGATGCTTGTTCGTCAGTGCCTGGGGGTCATTCAGTGCTGACCTGCCAGAGTATCCCGCACTAATGTCAGCATTGCTGCTGCCAGCATTGCCACTGCCGCTGCGCACGTGGGGGACGATGTGTGACGGGGTACACCCCGCCCCTCTGTGTATTTTGTGTATTTTGTTTATTTTGTGTTATGTGTTGTTATTATTTAAAATGTATGTATTTGGGCACTGTTGTTTTAGATCAGCAGGGAAGGGTTAATTACCTTCCCCGCCAAATCACTTAATGTGCGGAATGTGCCTGAGCTGTTTGAATTATTGCACAGCTGTATAAAAGAACGAATTAGCCGATAATTATGTTTGGCTTTTGTTCAGAGGTGGAATGTAAGTGAAAGATATAAATAATAATTGCTACTCATGCTGGCTTTAAACAAGCACATTACTTGTTTCTGTGTTTGTTCACTGTGTTTTGTAGTGTCTGATTTTTTTGGCCAACGTCTTCTTTTACAAAGTGTTTTAGTTTCGTTTAAATCTTTTATTTAATTAAGAAACACGCGCACCAACGCTTCACTCACAGTATTGTTGTCTGTCTTGCCTGGTCTGACATCACCACAAGCCATCACAAGGTGGTAGCCTTAGCAACTACTAGCTGCACTTTGTCAGGATCAGTTCAAATTCTTGCAGCAGTTCCAATATTTTATGACAGCTTTTTTATGACAGTAATGACCTCATTAATACTGCCATTTGTATTTTGATATCTGGAAACACAGCTTTATGTTCTGAATCCAGTTTCCATCTCATCAAGGTATATCTTTAGAAGCCAGGACCCCTGAGGCTTAAATGCAAATCCACAGTGCAAAGATGCAAAGAATAACATGTGGATGGCTACCACTTGGGCCCAACCTGACAACACCAGACTAATTTCACTTGTGACTTCAGATACATTTGAAAAATGCCACACTGTGTTAAAAGACAGTGCATAGTTTAAGTAGGCTTTGTCTTTTTGTAAGTGGATTGGGGTGGGATTAGCAGCAGGTAAAACCACCGTCTCAGGGCGATCATGTTATTGTGTTTCTTCTCATCCACTGAGATCCATCTGCCATTCATTTTTCAATAAATTGCTTAAAGAAGTCTTCTCCTTAGCTGCCAAAGCAGCACATAATTATTACCAAGCTACTAGACTACAGGGTACTTCAGTTTAGACGAGTCTATGCATAATCACTGACAGCCTTCATTCAATATCATTGTGTAGAATATTCCAATTGTAAGCTACTTGCCTCAAGGGAAATGGGCATCTATGAATGTGAAAGCAGCTTTTCAATTCTACTGTATGATATCTTCTAGTATGAATTTGTTTTAATCAGGAGGGACAATTTATTTTTGCAGTATTTTCTACCAATATACATGTAGCAGGACTGCACTGTGTACTGTCCATGTTTAGAGAGCCTCTTAAACAGGACAGTAGACTTGGTATAGTAGTCAGACTGACCTATAATCCAAATCACTGAGATGCATTCAGATTGCAGCTGTACAAACTGAAGTTCCACATATGCGCAGAGCTGGTCATATTTTTTCAAGGTAACATAATATTAATAACACTGTAAAAGTAATATTAAAGGGCAGAGAGCATATTATGTTTCTTTTCTTTTATTTATTTATTTTTTACAGATGTCTCCTAAGGTTTATTACAGAGTTGTGATTACATTTAAAATGGGAAACTATTAAAAATATAAAAAATAGACTATACAATAGGGGTGTGCAGAAGACTCATTACTCCAATTTGTTATCCTACTCAAAGATATACTCACATGAGTAGTCAGATGATGTCACTGGAAATGGCAAGGGTTAAAACCAGTCAAGAATTGAATTTTTGGTTTTGATTCAGTCAGAGACCAATCAGTGCTTTAATTTTTCTTTAAGGATTTTCACTGTGAAAACTAAATGTGTATTGTTTTTTCTTTGTTTTTGTGCAATTTATCTGTGAAGTAGAAGTACTTCTTGGATGGATTGTCTTTCTATATCTTGACAAGAGATTAACAGTCTCCGCCAAATGCAACCAGGAATGAATTCATGGACTCCCAAATCTATAAAGCCCCAGACTGGAAGCCATTATTTCAACAAGGGAGCTCCATTATCACAGTGGAACACACAAAAGCAATACCCTGATCACTACTATTACACGAATTAAATGAATTAATGCGCATTATTCATAATGGGTACTCCTAAGATTCGAGTACTTGACACACCTCGACTAAACAAGACACATTTTGTTATAACAAGTTATAACAAACCACTAGTCTGTTCCCAACAGATTCAACTGCATTCTTAAATGTGACACCCTGCTGTCAATGTTGTCAAATTCATTCATTATTGTATTCATGTTTCAACCAGTTAATTTATTTTTTCTGTAACATTTTTATTATACACTGCCTTCCAGAAATAATTGGTATAGCCTGTGTCCCAATACTGTTCCAGCAGTTATTGGGGGGTAATGTGTATTTGTACCCCTCACTACTGTAGCACTTCACTAGTGTTTTTGTTGACTCAAGTTGACTCAAAAGCCTGACAGTGTTCGTGACCAAGCTCATTGTTGCTCTAAATGGGAAATCAAGACCAAAATGAAACACTTCATGGATGGATTCAACACTGCCAACCTCTGTCTGACATTTCTCCAAGTACACCTCAAGTGCATCTCTTTCCCAGCATATCATGCACACAAACATACTGATTAACAGAGGTGAATGTAAAGACAGCTAAATAAAAAAAGAGTAACTTGCTTCAAATAACTGTCTAGTTTCATGATTTTTGCAAGCTATTGCAAATATTCAAATACTGATGGTATTTAGTTGCTTTGATCCAAGTTGAAGAGGTGTCTTCTGTTCCAGCTGCACAGACATGCAACAGACTAGATCAGCCAAAATACAAAGAGTAATTACCTGTCAATCACAGCTGTGTATTGCAGCAATAATAAAATAAACCTGATCCTTTGTATGTTTACAAGATGGTGCTGGATCTTTACTTTGTCTGATCTAGCCAGGGTTATATATGCTTAAGGCAGGCAACTACATCAGGCCAGCAGCTCCTGAACTCAACTCAAAGTACCTTAACACAGAATACTGTAAATGCAGTGATAACCACGCATACTGATTGCAAAGACCATACATTTTAAATGTAATGTCCATTTTAAAACAACACATCAATGAAAGCAATCCCCTTACCAAAAGGAGTGATATCAAACACACATTGTTTCTAATCAAGTAGTTGTTGATAGGGATTTCTGACTCAGAGGTATAAAGGCTAACCTAAGCAACAGACATGGTGTTTACATACATTCTCCTGTCTTGCAGATTAAAGTGAAAACAGCTGAGCTAAATGGCAGTACACTACTGAGAGAAGCAATGACTTCACCAGGTGACACTGGAATGGCCTGGTGTTACCTTTCGGCAAAGTTCTATATGTGTAGCTTTTTGAGAAGGGTAAAGCTAACATGTATTGCCTTTTCAAATTCTGATCCACAGTAGTGGACATTTCTTTTGACAGACCGCATTGAACTATGGGGCTTGGAACTGAACTTCTCAACCTGTTTATGAGTGAACTGTGCTATTTGTGTAGATTCAGGTGATGCCTCTAACTGCCTGGTCTTGAAAGTAAGTGGCACTATATATTTAAACAGATCATGCTGCCACTTGCAACAGTGCTGGTGCTCTGGATACAATGTTTATAAAAGAAATTCTTTGTCTCCTGACAAATGTATTCTCCAAATGAATGTGCAAATAAAAATATCAATACAATTAGGATAATAATAATAATAATAATAATAATAATAATAATAATAATAATAATAATAATAATATAATAATTCTGCCAAATGGATAACACAGGTGCAGCACTAAGGTAATTTTTTTCTTGTAGACACTTCAGCTTAAAGCTAATGTCTTCCGAGCAGTATTTAGGTATCTAGATAGAGTTAGAGCCAGGGATGTGCAGTATTGAAAATGCATGTCACTGAAATAAGTATGTTCATTACATTTGTATTTTTGTAATTTGTAATGCAAATACTAATGTATAAACATTCTGTATTTTGTATTTGTAGTTTCAAAAAACTAAAAAAATACATTGCTGCTACACATCCAGCACTAAGCTGACTGCAGGATTTCAGATGAAAATTACCTTTTCGCTGTGAGACTCCAACAACATAGAGTTCTGTAAACAATGTTTTATATAGAAAATATGTACTTTTTCTGTTCCTGTATGGCTCGTATCTGAAAAAAAGTAGACTATTATCTGATTAAAAGTGTCATTTTCCCCTAAATTCCTGCCAGCAACCCAAATAAAACTGTTAACTTGTCAGCACATAAACAGTAGTTTATTATTATTATTATTATTATTATTATTATTATTATTATTATTATTCTGTTCAATGTTTAAAAAAACTAAAAACCAGGAAATCCGAAAGGAATGAAATTAATGTTTAAAATAAAGATGTGCTGTTTGCCAAATGTTTACTTTTCATTTCATTCTGATAATAACAAAGGCCAATGTGAGTTAAAATCAATCATTTTCTTTATTTAAAATAATACATCTGATTGCATTCCCATCAAAGTAGGAAGGAAGAAATATAAAAGATAAATACATACATAACAGTAGAAAAGCTAAAAGAAAATTATACAATGCTTTGTTTGATTGCACGTATTTCGATTTAAGGGGAGAAGACGCTGCACACCACAAGTGGAATGATCTGGTCTACCAAAAACTGTCGAAATAATTCTTAAAATCTGCCATTGTCAATTGATTACTCCATGCCCTACTCCATTGAATTTGTTGTATTGTTTGAGCATACTAATTGATATCCGTGAGAAGGTTCGCCAGTTGATGGAAAAACTCCAACTTCCTAGCTTTAAGGTTCCTTGATGAGTACTCACTGCAGAGTGCTGAAGCCCACTGCCACTGCTATAGATCGCCTTCAAGGTCAGAAAACCTGTTACTATGGTGATCTCATCCCCACTCTTTTTGCTGTGGAGTCAAAATTACAAGCATTGCAGGCCACAAACCTACGCCACTGCTCCCATCTACTGCAGGCGATCATAACTGGACTCCAGAAACAATTCAGCAGTTTTCTTTAGCTGAAGACTGAGGTTAATAAATCAATTTTGGCCACAATCATCCATCCATTTTCTAAGATGCACAGGCTGCCACACCATTTGCCTAGAGAAACAAAGAGATTCCATCAACTTATGCATCATGCATCTGAATCTGCTTCTGGGAGACCTGATGAAGAGGACGACTTCTTTGTTTTTAGAGAGAGAAAAGATGTTTCCCAGATAATTAGTCCCTCAACAAAGCAACAACAAAGCAAAGTTGGACAGCCTTCATGTTTTTTGAAGACACTAGGAAGAATGTGGCATCTTTTATCATTTATTTTTTATTTAGTGTGCCTACTCATTTTTTCTATTTTCCTCCCAGTTTTAGTGTTGCCTAATTCTATGTACATCAGTTTCTCAGTCGAACTGCCTACTGTTATCCTGATGAGCTCCAGACTGCCACGGTCCTCCAAGTCAGATGATCCTAGATGCTCTTTTTCTACCAGAAGACTCCAGACAGTGGTTCATGGACAATAATACTGAACATTTGTAGTGGCTGGCGCAGAGTGACAACTTAAACTCAGTCAAACTACTGTGGGACGTTTTGAAATGCCACCTTATGCATCAGACCACCAAGCCTAGCTGAAATGTTAAACGCTCTGAAGGAGAACTGGCATAATATTCCACCAGATATTTATCAAATTGTAGATCCCAGTGTTAGTAACAGGCTCCGAGCTGTCCTACACTCTATTAGACAATTGTTAACTATTTCAGTTCATTTATTGACAAAATAATTTTTCTTCATGACCTATGAAAATCTTGGTTTGTTTTACTAAAGGTGTTTTGTAATTTAAAATACTATTTTCCAAATACAATCGCATTTTGTATTTTGTATTGAAAATACAAAATGGATATATATATATATATATAATATATATATATATATATATATACATTATATATATATATATATACACACTTTTTTTATCACTCTGTTTTTAAAATCTGTCTTATGATTTGTTACAACAACATTGTGCAACATATCAGTGTGCAATAAAACCTCAGAAAGTCTTAACAATGGTGCACATTCAAAGCAACTTTATGGCAATGGTAATAGAAACCATTCACAGCATCGGTACATATTCAATGCAACAGCTCTAATCTCTGACATGTTAATGCTTCGTTGGTGAACTTTCACAAGCACAGCAGAAGAAAAGAATATACAGCAGGGAGCGCAATTTCCTGAACTTTCGATTTTTATATATTTGTCTCTTAAAGTAAAAAAAAAAAGTTAACAGCAATGACATGTAAACCATATATACTTTGCTAGATGACACTTGTAGAAGTTGTTCACCCATCAAAAATCTCTGCTAATATTATGTATCAGATTCATCTTACATTTTGTTTTAAAAACTTTTTTTTTTATTATTTATTGAAACAAAACAAGAAGCAAACGTGTATTTAGATACTAACATCCTGATTTGCAAAAGGGGCAGAGAGAAAAACAGGTTTATTCTAAATTATTGTAAAACTATACTTACTCTTTCCCTAATTAATTTAATGGATTTAATTAAAATTGGAATGTATTTTGGAAAATTATTAAACTTTTAAATTAAATATTGCTTGTCACGTGATACATACTGTTCTTCCACAAAATCACAAATAGCTGGAGATATACTGTTCTTCTGCATTACACACACACATGAAAGCTAGTTAGTCCCTTGGTCACAAATATAAAAAGAACTGCCTTGTGGCTGCACAGTGTTGAGTGTGTTCAAGAGGCGGAACTACTTGGGTGGTGAAGGAGAGTAAAAATATAACGTATGAATAAAAAACAATTGCTAAAACGGTCTGCACCAGCAGGGTACTTACTTGTTTGTTCCGTCTGTTGCTTTTGCATGCCCCCTTTTGTTGTGTGTCTGTTTGTTCTGGTTTGTAAAATTGTTCATTTTTCTGTTATTTGATAAACGCACTGAGCGCTATAGCGTCTCAGTTTTGCCCCACCATTCTTTGTTTAGGTCTATGTTTCTGGTCTGACGTCACCCCTTCAACGCCATCCTTGTCACAGATCTAATTAATAAATCCCACTGGAAAAATTATCTATGGAACTATTTAAAGAATTGTCTTTAGCACTTTAAATACAAAAGATTGAGTAGATCAAATCTACTTGGAGTGCACTTATATGGTTCTTAATCTGAATGATTCCTTTATTTTCATGCAACGGGTGCGACCCAGACAACAGCTAGGGTCTTTTATACAGAGCCTATAGAAAGTCTACACCACCTTTCAACATTTTCACCTTTTGTTGCCTTATAGCCTGGAATTAAAATGCATTCAAATAGTTTTTTTTAATACATTTTTTTTTATCTACACACCCTACCCCACAACTTCCAAGTTAAAAAAATATTCTAGAAATTTGTAGAAAATTAATTAAAAATAAAAACTGAAATAGTTTGGTTGCATAAGTGTCCACCCCCCTTGTAGTAACTATCCTAAATTAGCTCAGGTGTAACCAATCGCCTTCAAAATCACACACCAAGTTAAGTGGCCTCCACCTATGTTAAATTTTAGTGATTCACATGACATGTGTAGATAAGTGGAAAAAAAAAATCCTCATTTAAAATGCATGAAACTCTGAGGCACTGAGACAACAAAATGTGAAAAAAGGGACTGTAGATACTGACTGATGTCACAGATGCACTTTTCCATAGGGCAAGGGTATATACTTTTTCCAAATGAGGATGTGGAACAAAAGAAAACCAAACAAAAATATTATCAGTTGTCTGGCTTTGCAAACATGCTAGGTGTAATAGATTGCACACATGTTGCAATATCCTCAGATTCAAGGAATGAAAACATCATCGTTCTTTAACTGTGCAAGTTTTATATGATGCTCAGTGTATTATCACAGATATAGTTTACCTTGGCTCACGCCATGATTGTTTATCGTGAAGAACAGTGCCTGCCTTGTTCAGAAACAGTGGCTGGCTGGCTAATTTTAAAATATATTAAAGACATAATTAACATGTGACCATTTGAAAACATATGTAACAAACACATTCATGTTTAACACTTTTATTATGATTTTTCACAAGCATACATAAACATTCAGATATTTCATTAAAAGAATATTAATATTACATCAGAGACTATAGGCAAACTGTATTATTATTATTATTATTATTATTATTATTATTATTATTATTATTATTATTATTATTAAAGTCATTTAGCAGATGCTTTTATCCAAAGTGACCTACATAGACTAGGGGGTACATGACAACTGCTCTTCTGTGCTTTAGGTCCCAAAATCTTTTTTGGACTTCTTTATTTGACCTTTTTATGGAAGAGGTTGTGTTTATTTTTTCGGCTCTATCCTCCCGTATTTTAAATTTAGCAGTGGCTCCAGACCTTTCGCCTAAAAGAACAGTCTGATGTGCTAAAATGTCATCGAGCAAAAGCTCACCTGGGTGGCTAAGAATGTATTTTTCATTTATTTTTTTCTCCCATTGTTGCGACTACATGTGCGCTGCCTCGTTGTTTTCCAGTTAAATGCAAGTCCAGGCTATTGAAATGTGACTAATTGGCTTGTTAATGAACCTGAAAATCAATTGTCGTTTCAATTAAATCAGTCATAAGCAGGAGTCGCAAAGGGCATTGCGAGCAGAAGAAATGAACCTGCCCCTGTTGAAAATTGAGACGTATAATTAGATGGCAAAATAAAACTGGCAGCGAAAATGCAATGCAACCTTTATTTTCTCTCTAAAAATGTGCCTTTTCAAAATCAGGTTGATAGTCTTCATCAGGTGTTGCAGCAATTGTCAATTAAAAAACACTGTTTTATCATACATAAAGGACACCAATCAATCCAACAGTTTAATTGGATAATAGTCACAGACATTATTTTCACAATTTTCACCTATCATAGCATTCATTAATTGAAAATGATGTTAAAATAAACTGTTAACCCATACATAGTGTGATTATACAATAATTAATCTGAAACACTGACATTTTGATATATTAAACACTTTAAAATACAGCCATATATTCTGGTATATGTTACAGGTCATATCACATAGTAAACTTAAACTTATTCCATGCTAAAGATTGGAAGACATTAGAACGTGATTCTCAACCCCAGACACCTGAAGATTCAAGTCGGCATACAAAGATTAACCATCTAATTTTTTTAACATTTAAGATTTGTAGAGATATGAATTGAGATTTAATTTTTCATTAAGTCCACGTGGTTCCATAGATTTTAAAATATAAATCCAGAATGACCCTCTCCTCATTTCAAGTCCGATAAATTTAAGACTTGAGGCAGAACCATGGTTTATGGCTTTATACTGTCTTGCAATGGCATACTGTAATTATTATAACAATATGGAATATTACAGCCTTAACACACACACACACACACACACACACACACACACACACACACACACACACACACACACATATATATATATATATATATATATATATATATATATATATATATATGGACATCATATCCAGTCCATACTTGTATAATATTTGTATGCTACGCTCTTTTGTCAATGTATTTGTTTTTATACACGATGAAAGAGAGACAGAGACTTCTAACCTTAGAACAGAGTTTCCTTGGATCTAACATTAAAATAAATCAAAGCCTGAAAACAAGCCAGACTCTTCAAAGAAGCTCCCCGGTTTCAAAGAGGAAGTAGAAACAGTGCCCTTTCATACAAATCTGATGACCTTGACTACTTTTTATAGTAGCATGTTTTGCTTCAGTAGGTTTGAAGATTGAAGAGTAGTAAAATAATAAATACAGTTTCTATTTGTAGGGTAAACTAATAGAAAAGCTGATTTTAGGTTTTATAATAAAATAACATATGTGTTTGTTAAATCAATATTGCAGAAGGAAAATGATAAAGCATACTGCAATGTCAACACTTTTAGACACAGTACTTCAGAACATAAAAAACTTTGTTCCTTTTAATAATACTGTAGTTACACAACATCATTCATTTTAGTTTAATGCATATGAATAAACATTCATGAATTAGACATTCCAAAAAGATTGTGTTTATTATTTTACAGTGAATGTCCAATTAAATCTGTTCCATTATCTCCTGATCTATTTTATACTGCAAACCACTGTTCAATATTTATTCCAAATCCATTGTGGTGCAGTTGCTGTAATCTGCTTATGGTTCTGCTAAGTAATAATTTGACAGCCTATTCAATTACAATTAAGGTATTTCCTATGATTACATTTATAAAAAGGTTAATCTATTGAAGCAATGGACCTTCACAGCTGCAGCCTAATAATGAAGCATTATTACCTGTCATGCCACATCTTTGCTAAACAATAACAAGACTAATGGTTGTTTGTGAAATGAATATCAAAAACCAGACAACATAAGCAAGCAAGAAAGCATTTATAATACCTGCATTCAATCATAAGAGTATTAAAATAGGACATTTGACAGTCTGGAACGTGGCTATTTAACCTTTAAAGGGGCACAACCAATTATATATATTTTTTACACTTATTTCTGGTGTGAAAGTGTTCTGCTCTTTTTTGGTGCTAATGGAAGGTACTGGGTTGACAGCATAACTATCAACTGAGCTCCGCTAATCTACATCGTGAGCAAGCCTAAAGCTTGCCTGGAGGGACCAACAGGAGCAGTTCATTCTCTCAAAGTATGCATATATGTTTGGTGGTTGTGATGTCCACTGAAGCCAAAATTGACACTAACAGTTTGAGAAATAAGAGGGGTTTGATCCATCCATATTGTAACAATCCTATCACTGCAATTTTATGCTTCTTAGTTCTTGTCATGTTTCATAGTGAAACATAATTTAATTGCGCTGGGATTGCATCTCATACCTATAAGGAATGTTTAAGAATTCAGGGAGAGGGAGTTGAATTATTGGAGCCTAATAATGAATGTGTATGGCCTTTCCCTCTTTCCCTTTTTTTATTTCATTTGCATGTTTCTGATGCTTATCTCTTACTGCTGTGAACCTGTCACCACACTCTAGAAATCTCCCATGGAGAGGATAGGACTGCGCACTGAAAGAAACTGCTTTGAACATATGACTTTGCATTTCTATTTCTCTTAGGAAGGCACAATGAGAGACTACCTTAATAAGTAAAAACTTTGTTAGATTCCTTTGCGCTTTAGGCTGAGAATGATTGTATGATGTTTCAGGCGTATCAAGCAAGTTTTCACGAGTCTCGGAACATGCACTTTCTAGTTGCCTTGGAAAACGTTTTCAACATTTGTACTTTGTTTTCTCCATTCTTTTAACTATATTGTCCACTACCACCATGAAGTAATGTAAAGCCATAAATATTTGTGAGGCTTTTATTATGGTTTTTTTGCGTATTCAAAAAAAAAAAAAAAAAAAAAAAAAAAATGCAAACATTTTTGGCACAAATATCAAATTCCACTAACAATATATACTTTGTATAATGCAACAGGTCGACAACATTTCTGGAGCAAAATAAGTTTTATGGGTGCGATTTGCCAAATACTAGTTGCAAATGGAGGGACCAACAGTACATTTATCTCTGAAGGCTAAAGGGCACATAAGGAACTTTTTATTTTATTGTGTTACATGTTTGCATGTGTTGCTACAACTCTGTTTACGTAAGGTGTGTGTATTGTTTACATTTGATTTTTTATTTTTTACAATTTGACAACTTTTTAAAACTTTTAAATTGCATTTCCTGCCTCAAAATGGTTTCCCATGTACTCACATGGACCTCTCAGAACTACATTTTCCATCATCCTTCTGCTCACTGGTAAATCCATCTCAGTTACATCTAGAAAGGTTGTATATGTTCAAATTCTCTGTTGGTCTAATAAAAGGTATTACCTTCAACAGTGTTACTAATGAAAATGGTGGCCTAATGCTCTAGGCAAGGAAAAACAAAATACTCCCAGTTTAATTTTATTAGTTATTCATCTATCATCTATATTTGGTTATTGAAATGAAAATTGTTTTTTTCCAATTGACAAGTATGATAGGCCTTATATATTAGTTATTTTTATTCTGTTTTTATTTTCCTGTTTTCATTTTTTGGTATGATTTTCAAATCAAAATAGCAGTCACTACTGTGTTCTATTCTGCAGTCTAGCTTCAACTATCCACTAGAGGCAATTTTCATAATTTAGCATCATAATACTGTGTCACTAAAGCAGTTCATAGTCTGCTCACTGCTACAAATCTATGTCTTCTGGTGATTTTTTTTTTTATTATTATTATTGCTGGTACGAGATAATGTCGTAGCTCTGAGACAGGAGCTTAGCTGACAGTATTACAAAGTCCAGGTCACAGTGAGTATCTTTTGTCTTTTTTCATTAGAAGAATGAAGGCAAATATTAGAGAGGCTAAATTGAATGAATATGTGATGTGACCTTAAAAATCATTATCTATCATCAGAAAACAAGTGTCTCATTATTAAAGTGGTAATGAAAATAGAGAACAAAGCAGTTCATTGTATAACTCCATTCACCTTCTACCTTCATTAACCTGCTTAATATTATTCCTTTCAGTTGTTTACAGCAGCTCTTTAATATCTTTTTATAAACAGTTATAGGCCCGTTTTCCCCATTTAACCTGTTTAAAAAAGTAGTCTGTAATCACAAACACCTTACTCTTCACCTAAGAAACTTTATTAAACAACCAGTTGACTGCAAAAAGGTACACATCCAACTTGGAAGCAACCACACTACAAAATAGGACAACCGACATGTTGTTTGTGCACTTAAAAACAGCCCCTGCAATGTCCACAGTGGCATTGTATGTCTGTAAGGTTGAAAAGGAGGTCATATGAACCCACCCCTTGGTTTAGGTGTCTGTAAATACATTATTGTACATGTTATCATGTAAATGGTCATAAATTCAGGAAGCTGTTTCTATGACTACTGTACTATAAATTCAGATTAACACTTATTAAACTCATCTTGGGAATTTCAACCCTTTCACCAGCTGTGTTAAGAAGGTCAGTGATGTTGAGGATTTACTAAGTCAGCTGTTCAGAAGCTGCTTTTACAAAGCACTGGAACCCATTAATTTACCTAGAAAACTACAGTTCCTAACTATCTGCTTGTAATAGATTGGCCCAGGAAACATACTGGACTAGATGCCATTAGAATGGAAAGGATTTCAAAGGTTTTAAGTCATTACCATATGTTTTGTTTTTCACCCTTTTTACAATATAACGATTTGGAGTAAAGAGCTTTGGGAAACCCGTCTATGGTGTTAGGGAAATAAGTAAAATACAACTCACTATAAAAGTCAGATTCGTTAAAGATCTTTGCATTGTAAGCAAATGAGGAGCTGATTAATCATTGGCCAAAAGCCAGAGGCTGTACAGGACAATTGGATTATTCTGGGGTTCTTCTTTTTTAGTTGTTTCTGTTTATTGATTTTTCAAACACATTAGACATAACATACATTATTTAAGAACAATTACAATTACAAATGATGTGAACATGTCTGCCTTTCCCAGTAGTTCCATCTTTTAGAGAATAGAGAGAGAAGATACTTTTGGGTATTTGGTCCAGGTGAGGGATGGAGTTTCAGCTGCTTGAAGTAGGTGAGAAATGGTTGCTGTGCTATATGGAACTTTGTTGTAGAGCCACAAATTTTTACAGTTTAAGTGATTGCAGAATATCCCAAATCTTCCAGGTCAGCAGAATTAGGTGTCTAGCCAGTAAGGTTGTAAAAGCCAAACTGTTTGACTGTAATTTGGACAAATTAATATTCTTGGGTGTAATTCCAAAGAGTGCAGGCAGAGGGGAGAGATTGAAGTTTAGTCCAAATATCTGAGAGATGGTTTTAAAAAAAGATAACCAGGGAGGGCTGCCATGTGACACATCCAATAAAGGCTATCCGCGTGGAATGCAGGATGCACCCTATAGCCTGGAGATCGCTGGTTTGAGTCCGGGTTATGCCATCGCTGATTGTGGCCGGGAGTTCCCAGGAGGTGGCGCACAATTGGCCGAGTGCCGCCCGGATGGGGAACGTTCAGGTTGGCAGGTTAATCCTTGGTTCACCACGCACCAGGGACTCCTGTGGCCAATAGGGCACCTGTGGATATGCTGTAGAAGCCACTCAGATCTGTGTTGTCCTCCGGGACTATGGGTCTGGTGGCTTCGCTGTAGAGCTGCAGCATGAAAAAAGATGGCTTGGCAGGACATGTTTCGGAGGACATGCGTGTCTGCCACCATTTCCAGAGTCGGCGTGAGAGTTGCAGGGGTGGACCGGTTAAAAATTATAATTGGGCATTCCAAATTAGGGAGAAAACCGGGGTAAAAACCATTACTGACGACTAAATTAAATAAATAAATAAATAAATAAATAGATAACCAGAAAAAGATCAACCAGGGACAAGATCAAAACATATATATAACTGATGCAGGGGCTTGTCTGCATCTGTTACAAATTGGATTCAGGGTAGATCTTAGCCAGCTTAACTGGACAGGGGCAGTCGATGCAGAACTTTAAATTGAATTAAATTAAATTAAATTAAAGTGATCTTGGTTTCTAAATGTTGCTCACACATTTTTTTTTTTTTTGTGTGGAAAGTGAGGGACAATGAAGTGACAGTATTATGGAATAGATTCTGGATAGCAACCGCCTATAGCTTGGGTCCAGTTTTAAGATGGAGTCCGAGCTTGTAGATGGAGAGAGCTTGTAGACCAGAATTACACCTTAACTGGGCCCAGATCCTGAGAGAATGGCATACTAAAGGATTGGAGCTACACTGGGAGGTGACAGAAGCAGAGGTGCACAGGTAGTGAGGAAGCAGCACATGAAGCCCCCTCCATATGTATCCAGGCCGGGTAGACGATGGCCTCTTGAGGAGGTTGCTGCCAAATTAAAACACTATGAATATTAAGGGATTGTATTCATTTTGACTGAGTTAACCCTTACAGTCCATTTATTCAGCACTCGTTAGACACGTCAGGTCCAATTTATTTTCACATGCACTGTTTATTTTACACGCACTATTTAAAATATTTTTTTTCTGAGTAAAACAGGTTCAAAAGGCATTTAATTGCAAAAGGACATTCAGTACTGTATCTACAGCCAAGCCCCACCCCTTGTTTGCTGTATTTTTCACATACCTCTTTGTAGATATGTATACTGATAAAACCTCTCCTGATCACTGGTTTTATCAAGTCATTATTTTATTACTATAACATCTCAAAAAGTTCTGCAAATGTCTGTTATTCTTTGAGTGCTGGATGCAGAAGCAGCTATCTCCTTTGTTTATATCTTTGTTATCTCTGTGGTACAAGGGGCTATCAGATCCGCCTTTTTTTTCGGCTTGATTCGGGTTCGACATCAGACCAGAAAGGGAAAATTGTAATAACAGATCTGGTCCAACATAGGACCGCAAAGGGTTAAATGTATTTATCTAAATGCCAGAAGTCTCAAAAATGAAATGCTGCAATATGAAGCTTGCACTAACAAGTAACTATGATGTGATAGGTGTTACAGAAACTTTTTTTTATCTGAGAGTGATGGAGAGTAATATAATATTAGTGGGTATACACTGTATAGGAAAGACAAGCAGGGCAGAAGAGGTAGAGGGGTAGCGCTATACATCAAAAATAGTCATGAAGCCCAGGTGTTAAATCTGGAAGAAAAAAAACAATGCAAAATAAATATGGGTCACCCTGCACAGGTGGGAATTAATGTTGGTGTAATTTTTATGTGTAAATTGATTTATTGTGTGTCTTTTGTGAGTTGATTTGTTTGATTGATTGAAATTGTTTACAGATGGGCTACTGTACCTGCTGTTTTTGGTTGAGAGGAGGGGCAGTGGATGATTGGCTGTGCCGGTCCTCAATCAGCAGGTGAGCGCGTCTCGACCGAGTGTCCGTCAGTTTAAAAACTTCTGGTGGAGATCGCTCTGGGTGACTGCAACGCCATGCTACAGAGGGGAGCTTCGTATACTCAGGAGGAGAGCGTCTGCTGTACAGGAACGACAGCTACGCAACCCTGAAACTGCAAGCGATGATTGTGAAGGCAATGCACAGCCAAGGTCGTATGAAGCAGCAGGAGTCATCGTATGGGTACTGGCTCATAAGTAGGTTATTTTAGGGGATAGTGATCCCAAGTATTGTACAATGAGGGTTACATACTGTAGCCGGTTCCTCATTCAGTAAGGCTAGCTCTCATACTGTGTGGCACCTTTTATTTGTAGTTTTTGTAATGTGTTTTATTTTGCCTTTTGTAAAGCTCAGTTTTATAATTTTAAAAAAGGCTATCTATGAAAGAATGAAACAGAGACTAACAGAAGTATATTTGAGTAAAATAGAGAAAACATCCACAGAAAAAGGATGGCTATTTTTCAGAATGTAGTACTAGAGGCACAAAAGTAGACAAATCAAAATCTAAAACAAAATGGCCAAAATTGTTTAATAGATCAATTAAAAAAAATATTCAGAGAATAAAAGGCACTTTACAGAGTTTTTAAAAGGGACCAAGAACAAAGTATACAGAAAGAGTACTTGGAACTGCAAATGCAATTAAAAAATGAAGTTAGTAAAGCCAAGAGAGAGATAGAAATGAACATTTCTTAGGGGGCTAAAACCAATTTCAAAAAGTGTTTTCACTAGTACAACAGCAAAAGAACATTCAAGGAGGAAATAAAACGTGTAAGAGATACAAATGGCAAAATCACAGATGAAGAGAAAAAAAGCAAATATATTGAATCATTACTTTTCACAAAGGAGGATACAGACAACATATGCCACATGTTGATCTGTTCATATCCAATTTTAACTAACTTTAGCATAACAGAGGTAGAAGTGTTAAAGGGACTAGCGGCTGTTAAAATAAAGAAATCCTCTGGGCCGGATGAGGTCCTCCCAACAGTACTCAAGGAAATGAAAGAAGTTATCTACAAACCGCTAACTAAGATCATGCAATAGTTGAGATAGGGGTTGTACCGACAGATTGGAAAATTGCAAACTGCATACCGATCGACAAAAAGGGAGACAAAACCGAACCAGGTAACTGCAGACCAATAAGTCTGACTTCTATTATATGCAAACTTATGGAAACTATAATAAGATCCACAATGGAAAATTACCTATATGGTAACAGTAGCCATGGTGACAGTCAGCATGGTTTTAGGAAAGGAAGATCGTGTCTAACTAACCTGCTTGATTTTTTTGAGGATGCAACATCGACAATTGATAATTGCAAAGCATATGACATGGTTTATTTAGATTTCAAGAAAGCTTTTGACAAAGTCTCTGTCAATAGGATGGCTTTGCAGGGGTGACGTCAGACCAGAAATAGACTCCAAACACCAATGAATGGCGGTGAGTTTTATTGTAAATAATAATAACAATAAACTAAAGATTTAAACAAAACACATGACTGAAAATAAAGGGCGTGTTGGCCAAAGTAAATAGACAGACAAACAAACAAACAAAGTGGACAAACCAAACAAGTAATCTGCGAGTCCTCTCGTACGAGTAGCATTTGTTTATATTTAAATTACTCTCCTCTCTCTCAACCGTTCTCCACTTCCTGAACACGCAACCCCAAGTGAGTGAAAACATGTAGCTTTTATGCAGCTGTACTGAGACTCGATTGTTAATCAATCATTCAATTGGAGTTAGCCATCTAGTCTTACAAACAAGACAAACAGTTGACTTTAGACAGACAGACAAAACAAACTAAAACATGCACGGTTAGTTTCTCAACTCGGGCCCTTTTGGTCTTATCATAATCATTACAAGGAACAGATCATATCACTACGTCCCCTTTTTATACCGTCAACCATGACCCCTTGGTTAACTAGCACATCCTCTCCTCCAATCCACGGATGCCACGGCATTAACCCATCGAGTCAATGGTTTAGTATACCGTAGCTCCACCCCCTTTCTAGATGACCGACTTCCACCAAACCCTGGGAATAAATTGTTGGGTCAACTAGTCCATGGTACTCTGTTCCCTTTACACAGTGCCCACACAGGTGAGCTCTAACACCAAGAATCATTCGATCTTTGTCACAGGCGTGCACTTTTTCAGTTTAAGTGTTTAGCCACAAAACTGAAAACTTATGCCGCATTTTCCTGGCTTTCAATTTTGAGAAAATGAGTAAAAGAAAAACAGTCTTCCCTGCAAGTTGGGAGCGTGAATATCTTTTTCGTGAACACAGAGATAAACCACAATGCTTCGTATATTTGCAATCCTTGGCAGATATCGCTTATTTAATATGTAACCTTTAGGAAATATGTGGCCCCTGACAGGGTTTTAGTGAATTCTGTGGCCCTCTGCTACATTAGAGTTGCCCATCCCTGAAACTTGGTCCTGGTTGATTACATCTAAAACTAGGGAGCGGGTGGGGTGGGGGGTGGAAGCAGCAGCTCTGGGCAGACACAAGGCAAATTACATTTAATATAAAAAAAGTGTAAGGTACTGCACACAGGCAATAAAAATGTACAATATAAATACCATATGGGAGATACTGAAATTGAAGAAGGAATCTGTGAAAAAGGAGCTTATGTTGTCTCAGAAATGTCTTCATCTAGACAACATGGGGAAGCTAAAAAAAAAAAGGCCAACAAAATGATCGGCTATGTAGTGAAAAGTGTTGAATTTAAATCAAGGAAAGTAATGTTAAAACTGTACAATGCATTAGTAAGACCTCATCTAGAATATTGTGTTCATTTCAGCTCACCTCACAACAAAAAAGATATTGGTGCTCAAGAAAGAGTGCAAAAAAGAGCGACGAGAATTATTCCAGGTTTAAAAGGCATGTCATATGCAGACAGGCTAAAATAATTGAATCTATTCAGTCTTGAACAAAGAAGACTACGAGGTGATCTGATTCAAGCATTCAAAATTCTAAAAGGTATTGACAATGTTGACCCAAGGGACTTTTTCAACCTGAACAAAGAAATAAGGACCAGGGATCAGAAATGGAGATTTTACAAAGGGGCATTCAGAACAGAAAATAGGAGGCACTTTTTTACACAGAGAATTGTGGGAGTCTGGAACCCAGTAATGTTGTTGAAGCTGACACACTGGGATTCTTCAAGAAGCTGCGGGATGAGATTTTTGGATCAATAAGCTACTAACAGCCAAACGAGCAAGATGGGCCGAACGGCCTCCCATCGTTTGTAAACTTTCTTATGCTCTTAACTAAACTGATGATATTGTGTGCAATTGAAAACAAGTCGTTGTTTTCATGCAGTGCTTGGTAGGCAGGTGTCTAGTACCTTAGCGCGCATTGTGCCCTCGGGTGCTCGGTGCACGAGGTGCCTTGTACCCTCTGCCTGTAGACGGTGCTCCACTCCGCTGTAGGCTATGTGCTGAGATTGCAGTCTGCTTCCTAACCTTACAGTGCTCACTGTTTTGTTTTCCTCTGTTATTGCAATTAAAAAAAAAAAAAAAAAAAAAAAGAGAGATGCGTGATCCTTCACTGGACCCCGGCTCTGCCACGCCCCGCTGTGGAATTGACTCTGCTGGATTGTCTCGGTCCGCCCTCTCAGTGCTATTAAAAATTCCAGTTAATCTGTGATGCCGTAGTGTCAGCTGTATTACCTTCACAGCTTTGTTGTTGTGTGCGTGCATGTGTGGTTTTATTTTGAAAAAATGAAAAAAAAATCAACCTTTTTGTATATATATCTATATATCTATTATATATATATATATATATATAGTAATATATATATATATATATATATATATATATATATGTGTGTGTGTGTGTGTGTGTGTGTGTGTGTGTGTGTGTACTAGTGCAAAAAAAACCCATAACAGATCCAACGTCCAATTTCAAAAGTTTCAGTTCAATGGGATCTCAGTCTTTCAGAGAGTGTTTCTCATATAAACAGAGCAAACTGCCCCTCTTCACTCACAGTACACACACCCTCCCCAATGCACCAACGTCTCTCAGAGCTGTCCAGGTCAAGCACCATTTTAAAATAAGCAAACTCCATCTTAATCCTGGACACCATCAGGACCCTAAAAATACAGATAGGATTTATAAAATTGTAGCTAAAATTTTTAAGTAGCTGATTTTGCATGACCAAGACAAAGTTAACCAATGAACACCTATGCCTCTGCGCAAAACTGTACCTTATACCAAAAACAAAAATATATTTAGTAAAAGTAACTCCCAAGGAAGCCAGCAGGTTCTCTAAAAACAAAAGCAGTTGAGGGCAATCCACAAACAAGTCGAAAATGGACTACGCCGCAGGATAGAAAGGGCACTGGACACTGACCCCCGGCTCAACTAGATGCAGGTACCAGTTTGTTGTAAAAATGCCATGTACCACTGCAGGTCTCCAGAGCGCTTGGGCAAGGGAATCTTATACAGCACCCTCCAGACAGGAGCTTCATTGCCAGGGACACTGACGTGAGCCCTCCACTTTATGTCCACCAGTTCATTCAGTTTATTAAAATGTCTGGTTTTCACACAGATGTCATATAGTGTCTTCTTGTCGATTGTGTGTAATGCCACCTCAGTGAGAGCAGCTTGCCAGCCTGCTCCTCCTCCTCCTCCTCTGCCACTGAAGGGGAGACCGGCACTGCGGGGAACAGGGGCTCCTGCTCTGGAGCCACACGCCCCTTCAGAAATCTGCTGAGGAAATGGGAGAGTGCCAGACAGAGAGAGGCCTGAAGATCGCTCAGCACCTTCTCCAGGAAATGCACTGATCTAACATTCAGTGCAGGGGATAAAACCCTGCTGGTTTTCCAATTAAAAAAGATTAAAATCAATTAATTGCCCTAATTTAGTAAAACCTGTTTTATAAAACACAGCGGTAAGAAAACAGAGCTAAAAACCTCACAATTAAAAATGGGGTTAAAAAACAGGGGCTCTTCAAAAACCCACTGTGTGCTCTGCTCTTCTTCCGATCTCATGATTTTTAAGTCTCCATGTGTTCATCATATTCTTATAAAAACCTTCCAATCTTGCATCATTAAAACGATCAGGATATATTAAAAATAATTGCCTATTAAAACCCAGCCTGCCTGCCCTCTGCAATAAACAGAAGGCCAGGTCTCTCCAGTTCAGTTGTGGGGTGTACAGCAGCGTCTGTGCAGCCTGCAGTCTAATACTGCCATCCTGCTGGGGATACCAATGAGCCCCTTTCCCTCCCTCCTCACGGGGGAGATACAGGACAGCAGGCCGCAGCCAGTGATGCCCGCTCCAGGAAAACTGTACCAAACATTTCTGTATCTTGTTTAACAAACCCAGGGGAGGGTCCAACACATCAACCTATGCCAGAGCATGGAGGCTACTAGATTGTTAATAATAAAGACCCTACCCCCGAAAGAGAGACGTGAGAGGAGCCACTGCCAGCTCTGCAGCCTCCCCTTCACCTTGTCTAGCAGTCCCTCCCAGTTCTGCTGCATGAACTGCTCATTCTCTAAGTAGATTCTGAAAAGTTAACTGAACTGAACTGACATATTTTCAAAGTCTGTATCTTTTTTTCAGTTCAAACTCAGCCAAAGTCAATTTCCACAACACCATATCTGCAGAACATAAAACAAGTTTCTGATCTGGGAAGTAGGAATTTATGTTTACTCGCCTTTATTTTATTTTCCGAAGAAAGTCGCTAATCTTTTTTAATTTATATAGTTTTTGTCTGGCCGAGATGTCAGAGAACTGCGAGGCATCGGAAAGCCCTCCCTCCTCTCCTCCTGATCCTGCTGATCCATCTTCAGCATCGCTCGCCATATCCACCGGGTCACTGGGGGGATCACCATCAACGCTCGCCTGAGCCCCAAGAGTATCCCCCCCAGCACCGCTCCCTTCTGGCACCAGGTCCTCAGACACAGGAACTACAGGCTGAGACCTGCTCTTCCCCTGTCTATCGGCCCCGACGCTCAGCTCCACTGCAGCAGAGACTTGAGCCTCTCCGCTGCTGTCGTGAGAGACCGGGTCGGCAGCAGCAGGAGTTTTCTTAAGTCGCTTTTTCCTAACGACTTCAGTGTACATCCCGTCTTTGTCTGCGTCGGCCAGCGTTGCAGCCCCCAATTCAGCTGCAGCCTCTCTGGTTCCCGGCACCTCCGCTCTCTGTCTCGCTGGCTCCTCCACCTCCGTTCTCTCAGCAACCTTGGCCACCTCACCATTACCGCTACTACTACGTGTCCCAGCCTGTAACTTGGGGCAAGCATGTTTAAGGTGCCTCTGTTCCCCACATGAAAAACATTTAAAAACATCCATGCTGGCAAAAACAACGTAGTCCCTGTCCTCTATATTAAACGCCAAGCTACATCTAAGCTTTTGTCTGGGTTATCAAATGACAAATACTTGTCGCCTGAACGACATAACATGTTTAATTTCTGGATTTTTACATCCGAGTGGAATCATCTTTATTGGGGACATTATTTTCCCATATCGGGAAAGTGCTCTTTCAATCAGTGTATTACTAATAAAAGTGGAATGTTAGATAATATAACCTTTGTTATAGGTGTTGACAAAGGTGTGACAGTAATTAACTAATCTTTCAACACAAACCCCTCTTCCACTATGTTGTTTACCAGATTTTCACTGTTGAGGAAAACAACTATGGCTTTATTCATCCATGAAGCGGATTTGATTTTATCAAAACCAACAACCCGCCCCACGGCAAGTAGCATATCTTCAACAGAATCATTTTTTTCTCAAAAAACTTTAAAACTGTGGCGGCAAGTAAGCTCCCCCAACCCACTGGAGTAGGAGCCCATCTTTGGGCACACACTGACTAAAACGTTTAAAAAGTACTAAGATAACAAAAATACTTAAAAAAAAAAACATTTAATAAATGTATAATAAATAAATATGTAAATAAATGGCTATGCAGCTCACCACTTCTCTTGCACAGCTCACAAACCCTGCATGCAGCAGGCCCCTCGCACAATCATCAGAGAGAGAGAGAGAGAGATATGTAACAACTCTATACAATAATGCCTATGATATATAATAATCAATAATGAATACATATAATCTGCATTGTAACTAAAGTGCTAGCATAATGTTGGCTTCACTATACCATTATCTCACCATGTGATTTACTTAATACAGTCTGCAGTGGATTATGGATAAAGCTTTGCCAGGGATCTGACCTACAGTCTATCATTCTTGGAATCTGTCGGTAAGCAGGTGCTTACACAGAGGACAGCATAACAGTGTCCCCATGCCAGTCACTGCATTGCTAGTTCTTTGCCTGAAACGAATTCAAAGTTATTTAGCAGAAAACTGATTAAATGAGCATCTATTAACCTTTGGTGATACTAATCCTGCTTTGAATGTCAGAAATTAATAAATATAACTTTATGATTCGAGCTTTTTCTACAGTGCTGTATGAAATAAGTAATTTTTAGGTAATGTATTGTAATGACCCGTGCCCTTGATGATGAAGTAGAAGAAGGAGAACATTTCCAGATAAAATTAATAAGCACTTTATTAATCGCAATAACTTAGTCCCCGTTTGGGCCAAGACCATGCCACAAAAACAATAAAAATAAATTAACTCCTTCCTTATTCACTTACCCCCGCTTTTGCTTTCTCAGGCTCTCCACTCTCACTCTGTCACTCACCAGCTTCAGTCTCTCTCTGTCTCTCACGTGCCCACTCTCACTCACTCTCACTCACTGCAATTCAGATGGCTTAGTTCAATTATACGCTTAGCACTTGAACCTTCAACTCTCCCCTTCTCTCTCCCACGCAGGTGGTACTCCCCCCCCCCCCCACCCTCACCGCTGCTCCCACCCACTCCACTTGGACTGACCAACCAGATTCATCCCTCGCCCCTCTTCCCATTCTAGGTGGTGTGGTGGCACCCTCTCAATACATGTAACGCATACACAGGACAAGGCAGACGAGATAAACAAACGGGACAACATAGAAGTCCAGCAGACACAGAAAGGTGCCCGGGTCGCTACATCCCACAATAAGCTTAAGCTTAACAGGTATTTATATATGTACCAGAAATGTATTGAACATTAGAACTGATATAATGTTCAGGACTCAATGTCTTTATGAACTTGGAGCTTTGGGTGTTTTAAGGTCAAGGTTAGAGCTGCAGTGACCAATTTCAAACACCCTATACTTCAGTGTACAGCATACAGTAATTTCACACTTTCATAAGCCTCTTAAGGTGAATGCAACTACTCAGGGGTTTTCAGTGTTACAAGTCATTTCACCCACAGCTGTAAACACTTGCTCCTAACCTCACTCCTAACAAGGCCGTCCAACATCTTATCATTGCCGGGGAAATAAATCAAACATTTTATAAATATTACAAAAGGAGTATAATAGAGATAATTATATATTTGTGGCTTTGTAGGAAAAGCAGGACATATTTTACACTACCCCATCCTTTTGTTCTGCATTGGTATTGAATGCATGATATCTGGGATTGTACTGCACAGATTGCTCATTAAAATTATTTGCATGGCAAAGTGTCTGAGTAGAGTAAAACAGGCAAAAACGGATCCCCTCTCATTCAGCAACCATAGAAAATGATTAATGTTGTCAGGTATCACTGCCCTTCTGAGACTGCTCGTTCAATCCTCCGCAGGGGATGCAATCCCCAGTGATGGGGATATAGTGGAGGCGTACATCCGTACCTACGTACAGTAAGTCACATGTTTCATTATATCTGGAAAACCTCTGCTCATGTTAATAACATTATTTAGCATAAGTTATCGATTTACATGTATCTTGAGAACACAATAAATTATTTCACACACTGTAAATCAGTCATTTTATTATACTTGACCATGACACTAATACTCTGTGGCAAAGTGCCCACCCCTTGTGTATATCTATTTATGTATGATTATTGTTTTCATTTGTATTATTATTATTGTATTTGTATGCGGGCGGACAAAGCCGTCCATCCGAATCATTATTATTGTGTTTATGCACGGGTATTTTTTATTATTTACTGTTTGAAACTGGCAAAAAAGCCGGTCTTATGTGTAGTTGGTGGGGACGGGGTTAAAACCCCTTTCCTAGAACTCTCGTGGGAATGTGACTGGAGGGACCGCTCAGAAAGCAGAGAGTATCATTGGTGAGACAGAGACAGAGACAGAGACTTGAGTTTAAAGTAAGAGATAACAATTGCTATATACCAATATACTTGTTTGTGTTATTGTTTATTTGTTTGGCCAACGTGGCCCTTTTGTTTTGTAGAAGTGTTTTTGTTTGTTTAAATTGTTTCTTTATCATTTTAATAAAACACTGAGTGCAGCTGTAGCGCTTCAGTTCCAGCCCATGCTTTGTTTTTGACTACTGCTTCCTGAACCTGACATCACCACCCACACGCCACACAAAGCCATCTGTGATACTCCCCTATTTGCTTACCTAATGACATCTTCTATAGCTTTTATCTAATTGTAATTAAATTATTCTAATTCGATACTATTCTGTTCATACTGTTGATATACCTCATGGCCATCAACTTTTCTATCATACTGATAGCTGTAATTTTGAATTTGCAGCGTGGCAAGGGATTTATGTTACTAGATATAGCTAAAATCCCTGTTTGGAGGAGGAGGCATTTGTTTTAAAAATGTATGCCCCAAAGAGATTTTTACTGTCCCATTAACTTAGTTTTTACTTTTATGTCATTTTTACTGAGTGTTATTTTTTTAGTATGTTAAGTATGTCTCTTATTTGTTGATAGGGCAATTGTTTGCTCCTAGATTGTGAAGTAATTGTGAGGAAGGTGTAAGCAATGTTAAGCATATGGGTTTCTGGGGAGTCACATGATGCAGTCAGCGGGTGAGGAGTAAAGGTTTCAAGAGGAGCAATATTTCAGGATAAAATTCTACCAACACCTTGTTTTCTTATTATAAATTTTCTCAGCTAGAAATGACTATTCTTCTGCCAAAAGCCATCAGTCACTGTGTCTCGGCAAAACACACAAATAAATGACCCAAGATCAATTCTCCGACGCAAGCAAAAACAGGTGATGTCGACATGAAATTTGGCTGCATCTTGGCTGAACTGTGAGAAATGAAAGAAACTGTAAAGTCTATAAATGACTCTCAGAAGGTACTGGCCGAACACATTAACACTTTAAGGACCGATCATACTGATGTGGGCTTCTAGGATCGTGATCGTGTAAACACACAAACCCACTGATCAACACAAAAAAAAGTCCATAATGTCAAAGTGAAAAATAAAATCTACAAATGATTCTAAATTAATTACAAATATAAAACAGAAAATAATTTCACCCCCTTTGCTATGACACACCTAAATAAGCTCTGGTGCAACCAATTGTCTTTAGAAGTCACACAATTAGTTGAATGGAGTCCATCTATGTGCAATTAAGGTGTTTCACATGATTTCAGGTTAAAAACACCTCTGTCTGGGAAGTTCCACAGCTGGTTAGTACATTTTGTAACAAAAACTACATCATGAAGACGAAGGAACATTCAAAGCAAATCTGGAATAAGGTTCTTCAAAAGCACCAATCACGGGTAGGATATAAGAACATTTCCAAGGCATTGAATATCCCCCGGAGTACAGTAAAGTCCATTATTAAGAAATGGAGATAATATGGCACAACTGTGAATCTGTCTAGAACAGGCCGTCCTCAAAAACCGAGTAATGGGGGCGAGAAGGGCACTAGTCAGGGAGGCCACCAAGAGGCTTATGGCAACTCTAAAGGAGTTACAGTCTTCCACGGCTGAGCTGGGAGACACTGGCAGGCAGGAGATCGAGACAGAGGTTGAAGTTGAATTTATTTACATAACAACACACTGAACAGCTCACGTGACACTACCAGCAATGGCTGTGCACGGAGCACACATAACACAGTGTACAAAAACCTTGGTAGGATCTATAATATCTGAACTAATCTTCTCTGTTCAATAATAAACAAACGTTGCTGTATAGATTGATCATGGTGGATAAACGGTCAGGGTGGATAAATGATAGATTACTGTATTTCTTTTTCTCAGAAATAAAGTTTTGCATCACCCTATAGAATGAACAAATTTTGCTTCATAAAGTCAAATGAAACCTGCTGAATAATGTTAAGTTAAAAAAAATTGAATTAAATACTGCTTTGCAGTTTTCCACATTCTTAATGAAAAACTGACAAAAACTGAAACAAGTGACATTTTGAAATCGACCATGAAATACTGTACTACTATTATGGCTTCTAGTAGACTTTTGCGATATCATTTTGTAGGTTCTTTGAGTACATGCACTTACATTAGTTGCTAAAATGAGGACATGCTAGCACTATTATACACATTTTTGTACCATCCTGTTACTCGATAGAAACACATTTTGACCTAAATAATAAAGAAGTAGCAATAACTGCTATATTTAATCTTTAAGTAAGAAGCTCCCTTTTTTCAAAAGGTGCGTTTATGTGACACTATATTTTTTCATAAAGTAGGGCAACAGCTTGTATAAGATTTTACAATCCTATGAATACCATCTCCCTTAGGTTTTCAGCAGTGGGTATAAAGTGTCATTAGGTGTTTTGCAGTTAAAGAGATTGGTAATGCAACTGCAACTCCTTGTTTTCATTTATCAGATAATCTGTCTTTCACTACAGGGTGAAAAATCCATCTCTGTTACACATAGACTTTAGCCTGAAGCTAAATATGAGCAAAAAAAAATCCCATACATATAGCTGTGTGGTTAACTGTATTGTTGCCTCATATATATATATATATATATATATATCTATATATTATATATATATTATATCTATATATATATATATATATATATATATATATAATATTTTTGTGGGCATGGTAAAGGCATACTGTAGTAAATGTAATAAGGTATAGAAAAAATAGCAATACAAAGCACAGGACATCCATGAATAGATAATTGTTGCATCTTCAAATACATGCAAATATATGTTTGGAGTATAAAAAAAATATTTTTTTGTGTATACCTCTCGTTATATACAATGTATAAAATTGTGTATTTTAGGATTAACTTTATGATATTTCAGTCCGGTTTCATAAAGTCTTGGTTAGATATATATTAAATATATTCTTGTACATACCCATGTGTAGTTTTGGTTTACTTAACTTTATATAAAAGTATACATATATTAAACTTTATATATTTGAAATATATAATTACTTTTATATAGAAATATATATATATATATATAATATATATATATATATATATATATAATAATCAAATTATTCACTAAATCGACGCTAATATATTAATAATATATTATGATAAATATTTGCCTTGCTTAAAATTTGTCTTCTAAACACCAGATGTCGCTCACTGCATTGTTTTTCCAACAAATACTTGACATTCTTTCGGTATGTTCCAATTCTTTGGCAATGATTTGATGGAGGCAGTGTGGTCCAGTGGTTAAAGTCCATGCCCTGTAATCAGAAGGTCACTGGTTCAAATTCCACCACTGATTGACTCACCATGTAACCGTGAGCAAGTCACTAAACCTCCTTGTGCTCCATCCTGTGGATGATGATGTTAAATTAATGTCCTACTGTAAGTGACTCTGCATATAATACACAGTTCAGCCTACCTCTGTAAAGAGATTTGTGATAATACTTTTGCATGATTGCTTCATGCAAAAGTATTTTTAAAATGTAATTTTCATCCAGTTAGTGACTGATAGCAGAATAGTGTAAGGATGCATTAGTCTAAAAGGGCAATCCTTCTGTGAATTTTTCATTTCCTATCCAAGAGGTTAAGAATTTAGAGAGGAACTCTTTTGGAGTGCTGCACCACAACACTGTTGGTTGACTTTCATGTATAAAGTGAAATCAACATTTAATTAGCAGTTAATCAGATGTAAATAAAGTATTAATTTCTTAATACCCTATGGGAACAAAACCCTTTAATTGTGTACAAACCAGCTTATGAGTGGTAAGGATAATTTCCTCCCTGTGGTCCACACTGAGCGCTTCAGAGATTCAGATTTGAGCCTAACAAGAAAGAGTGAAACATCCTGTAAGATCAAGGGAACTTATTTTTATGTGTTTAGCTAAACAGAAGCCAAACACATAAAATAAATAATCAAAGTAAATAAATAAATAAAGCAAATACTGTGTGTGTGTATATATATATAGTAATGATGTCATCATATGTATAGTTGCTTTTTCAAAAAGCATTTGATTATATTTCTGGCTTTACAGGCGAGTGCAGTGCAGAGCGGATTAATCACACAGATAATAATTAACAGGTGCAAGGGTGTTTATTGAAATTACATCAATGTCCAGAGCCTTATGGCAAACACCTGTAAATACTAAATGATGGAAGTGAGTATAGCGTCGTGTATCACTTCGTTTGTAAAAATCCCATGGGTTTGACCTGCAAGTAAAAGTCTAGTTTAACACACCAACACTAAACATAAAACACAAACACAGTTCTTAGTGACAGTGAATAAGTGCTAGTGGTGTATTACAGTTCTCTGTGAAAATGCAGGGGTGGAAGTGAAGTCCGGGTTTATGCTGGCTTTCACAACAGCTCCGGATCGTGCTACTGGTAGTCTATTAAAAAACAGACAACATTTAACAGACACTAACCGACAAAAAACAAAAACTCATGGTTCATAATACAGCAACACAGACTCCTTGTAGGTTTAAAACACTAACCATTTACCAAGGAACAGCTCACTTACACTACGCCCCCCCTATTTATACCCTTGCTCATGACCCCTAAGATTAACAAGCACATCCGCTCCTCCAATCTTCGGATAGCACAGCGTCTCCCATCCAAGTAATTGAATTTGGGTGCCATAGCTTAGCCCCCTTCCTAAATGACCGACTTCCACCTACAATAAGGAATAAATTGTCATGCCATTTGATTAAGGGTACTCTGTTCCTTTTACACAGTGCCCTCACAGGTCGGGAGGGAGACCTAACACCAACAATCATTCGATCTCTCTCACAATGCTGTTTTTAAATTTTATATTTTTGCATATCTAGTGTGTATTGGTATTTGTCTTTGGTATATTCTTTTGTACTCAAATTGTAAGAGCATTTTATACTCTATCTACAGCGCCCCGATACCTACTAGTGAGTTGGACTTTAGACATTTTTCAAATAAATAAATAGATAATATGCATGTGATAGCTAATATATTATAATGTGATTGATATAATTATTTTCCTTCAGTCTCATCAGTCAGCTGGTCAGGGTAACTTTATTCTTCCAACCTGATGTCCACCACGTCGCGTGAAAGTGCACCCCATGAGATAGTGCACCCCTTACATAATAAATACATTATTCCTTTTTGTTTTGTAATTTTTGCTACTTACTAGTTATATACAGCGCTACACTTAATAAAACACTGAATACAACATGTAGTTTTTTAATATCCACAATCACCCGTCCCGGTGCGTGCTGTAGTGCTCGTAGTGGTTGATAACAATTTATTATAATTCGTGACAGTTTTAGTGCAATGGTAATCTGGTTTTGTGCTGGCCCAAGGTGACAGCTCTGAATTCGTGTTAGCTGTCTGGTGGTTCAAAAACACAGACAGTTACTAATAATTATGTACAAAACAAACACTCAGGAATATCTCTGTTAACACATAACTCTCTGTGTCTCTCACAGTCCTTCCAGTCTCTCAATAAAAACAAAGCGAAGGAAAAGATTTACGATTTCCGACCCCTTGGTAAACGACTGCAGCTGCCTCTATTGCCTGCAGCTGCTACCTCATTTACTTTCCGGGCCAGTACGTGCCATTAATGGAGTCTCGCCTTCTTCCAGGCTAACCTACTTCCCGACCCAGGAAATTAACTGTCAGGCCAGCCCGACCAAAGACTTCCCCTTTCGCTACTTAGCACCCTCACAGGTTGGGAGGGAGATTTACAACCAGAACTCATTATCTTTCTGTCGCAATCCTTTACAGTCATTTCTTCCACAAGATTTCTGATTTGTTCTCTTCTTTGCAGTGAACTTTGAAAACCCTAAAAAGCTGCTGGTCTTTGCAGGCTGCACTGTCACGCTGGCCTTCTGCCTCATTTGAAACGGCGTGTTTCAATTTAAGATGGTTTAGCATCGTGCCTGTGCTCTCACTATAACTTAATATACAATTACATATAGTACATTGGACTGATTTCTTCCCTGCAGTTTTAAAATATTACCAAACCTTACTGGGTTTCCTCCGGCTCATCGTGACCGGTTTGAAAAACAATTGCGCAATGAAAGACTTCCTTCTACTCACGTGCTTTGGAATGCTTGTTCTTAAAATGTCCTGGTCATATTTATTGAGAGCTATTTTTATTGGGAGGGGGTGTTTGTGAAATAAAATTAACAAACCTATGATGAATTACTATATATTTTTTTTTTAAAGCATACATTTAGTGAAATGTGTTACATGACTGGTTAAACGTCTAGCACATTATTAAACTTTCAACCACTGTTTTTAGAGTTTATACGTTTAAAGGTCCCATCCCTATTAGTTTGCTTCATAATGGTGGAATATGCTACTGTCAATATTCTGAATATACAGAGGTGGAATATTCCTCCTGTGTACATGGTGGAATATATATTCGGATTATTCAGTATTACTAGTGGAATGTTACTGCCAATATAAACGCACCAAATAACAATAAAAAATAATTTACATTTTAATGTAAATTCTACTGTAATATGAGTAATATCAACATGAATAACAAGGTATATAATATATAAGTAATAATCAAGTTAGACTTCATCATGATCAACCTTTATTTATTTTGGTTAACCATTGCCAGATCTTGGTACATGGCAATATAGCTGAACCAAGATCAGCGAGTTTTAGAGCATGGTAGTACATAACAACCACTTTTACCCTTATAAAAGCAAGCAAAGTCTGGTGAAACATCATGAAAGCATGGTAAAGCATAAATAAACACTGTAAAGAGGTATGATAAAGCATATCAAAAAACATGGCAAACTATGATAAATGCATAGAGTAATCGGAGAAAAAATACAGGAAAGCTGTACAATTATTGTGCAAATTTACCACTGTATACTTATAAAGGCATGACCAAAAAAATAAATGGTGAAGAAATAATGTTCCAAAGATTACTTTTGTGGTATTAGGATATAGATTGTATACATATTTATAATAAAATTATACAGTGGTTCTGAATGTTTTTCAAAGTTTTTTTTTTACAGTTTTTTTTATGAAACAATATATGTTATAGCCCTTTTGATAAAGTTTTTGTTTCATCCACCTTAAGAGAACCAAATATTAAACTGACTATGCTAGATTCCCAGGGACCAGAAAACATAGCTTGAGAAAGTATTAATTTCCATTCAAGTTCAGTAATAGTGAATACACATTTTTAGTCTAACCTTAATGCTTTCTACATTTACAATAAAACTCACTGTGCTTTCAGTTCTTTCTGACCAATTCAATTAAATGACGATTCATTTCATTACTTTTCTCTCCAGGCTATAAAGTTTAATTTAAAATGGATACAGAGGGTCACAGATATGCTCTACCTGCCTCACAGTCTTTGACTGATTGCTATTTCATCTTCCAAATTCAGTTTTTGTCTGTCATAAATTTACCATGTACATTGTGGTTTCTGTCAATGCAACCATGAATCTTCCATCAAAATTACGTTCTGTAATTTATAGTATTGTAACGGACTGGGTGTAAATGTGTTCTATATGGATACATATACTTAAAGTAAAATCCTTCAAAATAATAGACACAACAGTTTTGCTTAACACATAATACAAATTTTTATTTATATTAAATAAATTAAATTAAATATTAATTTAAGTTTTTTCTATAAACCCAAGAAAAAAACAAATATTCATAGACTAATTTAACAAGGAAACTCAATGAGAAAAAGGGCACAGTCTCTGTGCCCGTAACGAGACGTGCAAATGTACCTCTGTGACCCAAGCAACTTGTGCAGTTAGTGGCTAATACACTTGTCTCTGTCTGTTAACACCCAGCTGTTAACCCAATTATAAAGCCCCTTGAATGCTACAATACTGGAAATGAATGTTCTGCACTGCAGCTTGCAGAAATACATGAGATCAATAAAAAAAAAAAACAGCATAACTACGAATGCTGTAGAATTTATATACTCTGAGGATTTTGTTTCTTCGAACCTACCTGGCTCCAGTGCAATGCATTAATGAAGATTTATGCAAATTGTCAGTTGTGTTTGGGTAATCTTTTTATCTATCCACAACCCCATGCTGTTCTGTGTGCCTTTGAAGGTGACCTCTGTTCTTATTTTATTTCTCTCTCTCTCAGCCTTGTCTTTCTCATCTCACATAAGGCAAGCATCTACTTTTCTTCAAAATGATATGTATTTCGCCCTACAGTATTTGACTACGATATTAATTACTTTGCTTACTACTTTAACACTTCGTGGTGGAGTATACCTCACCCCTGTGTGTATTGTGTTTATTTTGGGTTTGTGTTATATTAATATTATGTAAATGTACTGTTTTTTGGTTTAAACTCTGTTTCATTGTGTGAACAAGTGGTTTGCAGTGCGCAGCTGTACAGGTGACGGACGTGCTACAACAACGACAAACACAAAGTTACGGTTCAAACAGCACTTTAATTATTCAACAATAGAATTAGACACTGCGCGCATGTTTCCACTGTTCTTGTTTCCTCCCATTAACCACAACAAAGGAACCGATTACGGTGTCACGTCCCCCTAAAGTACCCTAAGCCCTGCCCCCTCCGATAGCTAGTTCATGACTAACACTTCGCTCAACGTACTAGGGCGATGACTCCTGGTGGCGTGACTCCGTCCCTTTCCTGAGTGGCCGGCTTCCAACTGCCCCTTGAATGAACTGCCCAACCATTCAGTAAGAAGAGAACAGCTCCTGTTGTACTGCGCCCTCACATGTCGAGAGGTAGATTGTTGATTTGGATTCATTCGCTCTGTCATACATTGTTATTATTGTTTTACAGCATGGATGGAGTTAAAATGCCCCATCCAGCTAAAATTGTGAGAATACGTATTTGGCAGCAAGTGATTATTGAAAACTGGCTGTTGACCATCCGTATGAGAAAGCCTGTGCAGAATGTGGTCGCGGGAGAAACTAGGTAATTGATAGCCAGTTAATCCCTCGACCACAATATAAAAACACAGCAGTTTTTGCTGACAATGGTTGGGTGTTCAGAGTTGGAACTAGAGTGAAGAGAAAAATTGCTACTTGTGCTGGTTATAAACCAGCATGTTACTTGTTTAAATTTAAGGATTTCCGTCATTACGTTGCATCAGTCAGTACACTTCAGAAAATAAAACAACAAACAAGGCAGGCAGCGATTGTGATGAGAGAAGAGTACAGCTTGGGACGCTGAGGAAGTGCAGGCTCTAGTTTCTCTGTCTGCAGACAGAAGTGTTCAGGAAGATCTGGAGTTGTGCATCAGAAATGAAAAAGTTTATGCTCGAATTTCTGACAATTTGAAGCAAATTGACATAAACTGCGTGTACGGTACACTTAACTCACACACTTAAAATCACAAAATCCTACCAAATTTAACATTCTTGACCGTTATTATATTAATATAAAGAAAGCAATGCTAAAATAAAACAATTCAAACTTATTTACAAAAATATAGTCAAAATAAATACTGTACAGCTGTAGCATACATACAACTACTCCTCTCGTTCCGCTCGCACAGCTGCTTTTTTTAAAGCACTGAAACAAAAAACAACTAGAAAAAAAACAAATATCCTTAAACAGGATATCTTTGGCAAATCATATTTTTCCCCTTCAACAGAACTAATTGAACTATACAGGGGTTACAGTTTTGTTCAATGGCTTTCAGCACCCCCACTTTAAAAATTGTTCCAGTGCCACTGCCTCCATCGTTATTTTAGTATGCTTACAGAATGTATTTTTTGTAATATGGCATTCTGGTATTTAACAATACTGGTTCAGGCAGTATTGTTAAATTTGAGAAAATGGTAAAAAAAAAAAAGAAAAAAAATGTACAGAGGGACAGATGACCCAGTTAGTTTGTAGCTACAGCAAGTAGTTTTTCGACCACATGTACCATGCAGATATGATGTAATGTTTAAAATCAATGATTGCTTAAAATCATACCTAGAGTAAGGAATACAGACAAACATAATAGACTTTTTAGTTAAACTGAAGACTGTTCGTATGCAATTGTATTGTTGCAGATCATATTGCTGTACAACAATGGAAGGATTATCAATCTGTTTGACTGCCATGGATGTAAGTAAATACAACTTATTGTTTCTGAAGTTTGAATTGTCTATACACCTGAAATTATTCTATACAAAATAAGTTGAACTAATATGCACAGTAACTGGATGATGAGTTGTAATGTAAAAGCAACCTACTACAAACTCTGAAGCGGTAGATTTGATTATTATTAAGCCACCGCACATTCCATATTTTATTCCTTTGTCCTGGTGATGTATTTTGAGCTTGTAACAAATCTTCATGTGTTACAAGTACTGTTTGTACCAAAATTTTGGTAAATTTCAGTTTTCGCTTCCGAGGTCTTTGTGTGCCATTCATTTTCTTTTGGAATGTGTAGTCTACACACGCAGGATTGACTCAAACCCGCTATTTATTGTGAGAGGTATGTAATTCTCCACCGCTAATTGCGGTGAGGAACATTTAAATTGGTTGATTGCAGAATCCCCTGCTTTATCTAATTGGTCTGATAAAACAGGTTGTTATTTTAATGATGAGTGCGGCCGTACTGAACACGCACGTTACGTGGCTTTTTGCGGTTGGTTTTTGCCCTTTATAAATTTGGGCCCGAGTCTCTTATTCCTGCCGGTAACAGCCTGGGCTGTGACACTATCCTGTCACAGACCTGTTGTGCATCAAGAGCTGCTTCAAGACATCGGCAAAGAGACCATTGTGGATGAAAGCATAGACATCTGCACAAAGAAGCAACTCTCTGTGCTGTTAAGATACTTTTGCAAAAACTTGAACGTATTGTGACATCGTTTGCAAGGATAGTTAACTATTGCCTGACAATGATTCTGACACCATTACAAGAGCCTTGCTTAAATTTAAACAACTTGGAAGTAGAAAACTGCATTAGTCTAGTAATACAATGTGCAGAAAAAAATATTCGGTGTTGTGGCAAAGTGGTATTTAGTAGAGCAGGTGAAGTGCAGGTGAAATAATCCAACAAAAAAAGACAGACAACAAAGTACGGGTGAAGTGGTTTCTGTTTTATTTGTAATCCAAATGGTCTGATGACCCAACAGTAAATAGGAGGACTGGCAATACACAGCGATGTGTATTGCACAGGGAATAATCATGGGTTGCAGTCCTGTAAACAATAGTCCAGTACAAACACACACAAGATACAAACACCATCACCAGTCCAAAGTGCGTGCTATAGTGCTCACTGTGAATTACAACTTATCGTGATACAATGTGCAGGGTTGTCCGGGTTTAGTGCTGGCCGTAGGCGACAACTCCGGATCATGTTAGTCGTCTGATCTTAATAAACAAACAAACAGTGTGTTTTAGACACACAGACAAAACAAACAAAACACTCACGGTAATAATCACAGTATTGGTCCTTTTAGTTCTTAGCATAACCATCACAAGGAACAGATCACCTTAGTGTGTCCCATTTATATACTGTCAACCACGACCCCTTGGTTAACAAATGCACTCGCTCCTCCAATCCACGGATACCACACCGTTAACCTTCTGGGTCAATGATTTAGTTTACCATAGCTCACTCCCCTTTCTAGATGGCCAACTTCTGCCTAACCCTGGGAATGAACTGTTAGACCAAGCAGTACTCTGTTTCCTTTACTCAGTGCCCTCACAGGTCGGTAAGGAGATCTAACAACAAAAATCATTCAATCTCTGTCACAAGTGCTAACAAAGTTTTGGGCGATGAATCCAAAGATTGTGCACATCAAGTGCGTTTGCCATTCACTGCAGCTCTGTGCATCTAAAACAATAAATGTACCTCCTTGAAACATTGACTACATGGTTTCAGACTTGTAATCTTCACACAGCACTGTGCATCAGAATAAGTACCACGTTCTCTATGCTACCATCAACGTTGGAGAAGCCCCACTGAAAATGTTGCAGCTTTGTGACACACGACGGTGCTCAATTAACCCTTGTGTTGAGCCAGTGCTTTCTCAGTACGAAGAGCTGAAGTTGCACTTTCAACTTACAAAGGACACTGAAAGGAACTACAATGCTGAACTGCAGTATCATATTTATTCAGACTGTAAACATAACATATCTTGTTTTTCTTCAACCTGTTCTCTGGGAGGAAACAAGCTGTTACTGATACTACCAACCCAGTGAAACTTTTTGCCGATGTAATGACATTTTACAGCAGTTTGAACCAAAGAATTATGAAACTGCATCATTTTTCCCACGTGGTTGTCTGTACTGTATTTCAACAGAATGTGCAACAAAAACTCCTTGCCGCTTTCAGCAGTTGACCTCGGGATCAAGTTCAACCATTTTTTTTAAAAATTACATCTTTGAATTCAGAGATAAAACAAAGATTGCCTTCCAATATCCAACATCTTGAGCCACTTACAGTTCTCAGCCCCTCGTTGTACTTGGTTCCAGAAAGCCACAGGTGGGAAATGTATCATTTTTGCCACTTTACAATGGAGATCTTGGCAAATTTGAACAGGAATGGCAAGCCATAAACACTACCCACTGATTGAAATTGCGAAGCACACTGATGCGGCTGATGATGAAAATTTCACTGAACTTCTTGTTTTGTCACTTTTAGCCTTACCTTTTAGCAATGCAGCTGTGGAGCATAAGTTTTCATAAATGGCTCTAATCAAAACCAAACTACAGAACCGAATGCAGGAGAACCTGTTGGAAAAGAACAGAGCCTATATGCTGTGTAATAGGCTATGCTGCAACCAATTTCAGCCACCTATAGAAATGTTGTCTGTTTTCTGCAGATCTCTGTAAAGGAAAGAACAAAGAAGATGATTCCGAACAGTTATTTTGTAAAAAGTAACACAAAAAAAAATAAAAATAAATAAAACAGTTTTTTTTTCTTTGTACACATTTAAAAAAAGACTTGTTAAATGATAACATTTGCACCATAGACAAGGAGTTTAAAGAACTTAGGTTACTTACAAATATTTTATGTTTAATTTTGTTAGATTTTTTTTTAATGTAAGGGGCATAATTACTGTTAACAGTTAAACCCTATAAGTGTTTATTTAAACAGTAGTTAATTGTTCAGTGCATTTTTGCAATTTTTAAGGTGCATTTAATTGATGTTATTATATCTAACTAGATTGGTGTTGTAAGAGACTGAACTGTTTCCATATGTTTGCATTATCGTTTAGATCTAGGATTAGGATATACCAGCATTAGCTTGATATGAAAGGATTATGAAAGTTGCTTGCGCCTTCAGAGCTTCTGTAAGTATGGCTGCTGTCAACGGCGTTAGATGAACTGGTGCTGAGGGTGTGGCTTCTGGGGAGTTTTTATCAGTCTACACGGGGTGCCTTGTAAAACTGTTCGATTGTTTTTTGTTTCACACTTGTTAATTACAAGGTTGGTTTCAATGAAAAACAAAAGTGGACTAGATTTGGCCTAGTTTTTAAGTAACCTTGAGCTATGAACAATGTAGAAATCTGGCAACCCTGACTTGTAACATGTCGAGGCATCAAATAAGGCTAGGGCAATGCCTAATTTTCACCATTGATACACCCTCTTTACAAAAAAGCAGAAACATCAACTTACTAACCTTATGAACGGGTAAAAAAAAAAAAAAAAAAAAAAATATATATATATATATATATATATATATATATATATATATATATATATATATATATATATATATATATATATACTGTATATATACCACAGTAATATATGTGGATTGCTGTGCAATATTGCAAGAAAAGGCTGACAAATTATTACATTGATTCAATTACATCCAGTTTATGCATATTGTAACTCAAACATTTAATGATTTGTTTACCATAACCGTGTTGATTTGTGCTGCAAACAGATTTCAACATCCGTGCTAAGAAGTAACCCCCCCCACCAATAAGACAATTTATACTAATTACTGTTTTAACCATTTAATCGGCCTGTGAAAAAAAATCCTAGATACTGAAGTTGTTTGAAAAAAAATTAACTGTGATGTGCCAAAGGTGCAAAAGCGGTATAACTAAAGTTTCACATTGTTAAAAACACCTCACTTGAGAAATTCAGCATTAGGACTTAGTAAGTATTAGTAAGCCTAGTTACTTAGGGCCTGGGAATAATAGCAAGAGAGAATTACTGTATATAAAACACATGTAAAAGGGGTATTATAAAGGTAAGTAATGCCAATGCCAATGTCTGACAGAACATCATTAGTGTGCTTTCCTGAGCTTGTTAAATAACTTAAATCATTGAGCATAACATAAATAAAAAAAGACTGATGTGTTAGTTTTAAAGCAAACATGTTTCTTTGTGTTTCTTTTATTTTTCAGATTGGTGCAGTTAAAATAAATAATCTTGTTAATAATTCACAATTATTGAAAAACATTGCAACAATGCATCTGTACAGATGTTGTTAAAAAACATGAAAAAAACACAAATAAATTGAACTTGTTGCTGACAGTAATATACTTTCAATGAATGCTGTTGTTACTTCATTAAGCTGTATTAATAATAATGCAGTGACTGCATCTTGTCATGCAATAGCAAAGATATATTGCTTTTGTGTTTAAAAAGTCACGTTGCTTGTTCTGAGAATAAGATATTGTGTGCTGCAAGATGTTCTTATATAACGTGTCTACATGCCTTTTCATTTCTATTTTTTGTGTCAAGTGCATTTAGCTATTCATTTGTGTCAACAAATTAGAAAAAGTAACATGACTAAACACAGGGCAAACACAACTTGACAATCTGAAGGCATTGCTAGAGTGGCTTTAGCAATCGGATGGAAACTAAAAACCAAACAAACCACTAGCAGTTCAGATTTACTCTTTCAAAGTGTGCATAAATTCTGAGTTCAGAAACGCCTGGCAGTTCAACCTGTTGTGCAGTGTGATTCTAAGCACAGGGGGTCTCAGAAAGCTTTCTCAAGCTCAAAGTTTTTATTTGGCACCCCCCACCCTCACTTATTTCATACAGTATGCGGCTGTCTCACATTCAATGTCCCCATTGGGCTCTCAATGCAAGAGCCTTTCCTACTGGAATTATGTTCTGTAGCTAATGACTTTACCTCCAAGAAGATAAGCCCTAAGCCTAAGCCTTTTAAATCAAATTAGTTAAGTAATAAATGATTCAACAGGTGACCACAATAACAGATTCTCTTTCTTTGAAAAGCTGCTCTCAATCGCTATGGTAATTTACAACCCTTTCATGGCGACACTGGGTTTTATTTCTCTTCCTACAAATACAAACAAGGGTTATCCCAAATCTAAACATGTAAAAAAGGAAAGTAGGTGAACAGTCAGTAGCAACAGTAGACGATTTTGCTGAATTTAGCAAAATGGTGGTTCAGGCAGGGAACTCACATTCGTCAGTCAAATGACTTTCATTCATCATTTGATAAACAACACGTCCAATGATCAGCGAGAAAGGGCTTTACTGTATATCTTACCTCAATCCATTTGTTCCTGCTGTACGTAATAATAATAATAATAATAATAATAATATTATCTTCTTCTTCTTCTTCTTCTTCTTCTTCTTCTTCTTCTTCTTCTTCTTCTTCTTCTTATTATTATTATTATTACCATGACCATAAATCCGTTTTTCGTTAAACGAAAAAAAATTTGCTTTTTCAAATGTTTTGATGTTTACAACTACAACTATCGGGTCTTTAAATGTAAGCACCGCGGTATTGTGGGAAAACAGTTGCAATTTTAAACTTTGCAGAAAACGTTCTCGCTCAAATTTAAATGTCTCCGCGTATGTGACTATCTTGTGCATGTCCGTTCTTCAGTGTTACTAAATATTTGAATTAAATACCCATTCAGTGTTTCAGCAGCAGAATCGTAAAAATGAACAAGTTCTTCAAGGTATCTTCAAACGCCATACCTACAGTTTGTAATAAAATCAAAATTGTGAAATAATGTATTATAATCAAGCTGAGTGCTTGAAAACTGATGAAAGTCATTTTATTCTATTACATATTATTATTATTATTATTATTATTATTATTATTATTATTATTATATTATTATTATTATTATTTACACTACATTTCTCAGGCAGAACGACTGAGCCACCTTGAGTGTGACGGTGCAAAAAAAAAAAAAAAGTGCGAATTCTAAGCTGTCTGCCCAGATCAGTGACAATCGGGACTGATGCTAAACGAAAGCCAGCGATTGTTGCATTTTACAACGCAATATACTGGATCAAATGGCATGGCTGTATTCTGTCAAAGGTGGTTCTCGCAGGTGGCCTGTGGCTGTTTTTTTATTATGCTTTTGACCTGGCAGCCATCAATGCTTTGGCATTGTACAAGGAGTGTACCGGCAAAAAAAATCACTCAGAGGGACTTCATTTTGCAGCTAGCCCTGGAGTTACGGCAGAAACATTTTGATAAGAGACAAGAAAGCCGGCTGGCAAATGCCCCTCAATCTTCAGCCAGCACTGCATCCACTGGCAAACGCAATAAAAGACAATGCCAGGTTGCTAAATGCAATAAAAACAGAACTTTTGATGTCTGCGCCAGTTGTGAAAAGGCGGTCTGTGGCAAATACACTGGTACAGTTAAAAAGCGTGTTTTCTGCGTTTCTGTGTTTAGATTGTACTTAGAAAGCTGTATTAGAAAATGATTGAGTGTGAACAGCCAATCAGCTTCCAGATCTAGCGGGCCTCTATTTTGTATAGATGCCCGACTGGAACGTTGAAGTGCTTAACTGTGAATTATATTTTAAAATCAATCTGCGCAATACTGGCTTTTTCCCTTAACATTCTAATCTACAACTAATCTGATAACATAAAAAACTACTTAAACATACTTTCTGACGCTGGTCTTGAGCCAAGGAAAATCATGTCTGTGACAGGACACCGTAAAGAAGGCTCAATTCGCAGCTACTGGACAGCAAATCAACAGGGTTTGGCCCACAATTGTGTCATCGGCTGGATCCAAACAACACCCTCCATCAAAAATAGCCAATCAAACTCCCAACCCTGTTTCAGTTCTTTCAGCACCAGCCAATCCACTCTCTGCCTGCTTGAATGACGCCCCGCCTCCAACAACAAGTTTTGAGTCAGACTGCAGGGACTATTCAACAATTGTACATGTCCAGATAAGTTATAGTAAGAAAGAGGAAGACCCCAATAAATAAATATGTTAGCAATAATAATAATAATAATAATAATAATAATGTTTTCTTTACGTGTATGTCGTTTTTCTATTCTAATTATGTTAGGGACTATTTTTCTCAGCGGAATGTTAACAGGCGAAATATCAGAATTTCAAAGTAAATATAGGTTTTAAAGTTTTTTTAAAGAGAAAATAAATAAATAAATCGTTTTCTAATAGAGATAGAGCCCTCTCGATGCTGGCTCTACCGTGTGGTAGATGACCTTGACTTTCGTTAGCACCGTCGCCTATAGCTTGGGATGCATAACTCCAGTTGCGATCATCTATCACACGGTACAGCCCGCATCGACAGGCTCTATTGCTTAAATAGAGCCTTTGAATTCTGTTTCACTCAAAGCGCTTTCACGTTGCATAACTTATGTTATATTTTTGTTTTATGCTATTTTTATAACTAGTTAGTTATGTTTTACAGTTTTATGTGTGCATACAGCTTTCTACACCAAAATAAGTTTATTACATTTAAGTTTATTTTATTACAGTTTTTCATGTTTATATATAGGTGCTATTTTTGGAAAAACTAAGAATAACATTTAATTTTCAATGTAAATACCGTGTTTCTGTATGATGTTCATAAATAAAAATATTAAGTTGTATCTGATTGTTTTTTATTTTCATGTAGAAGCCACTTTAAAATGGAGACCCACATTTTGCGGATGCTGTGGTTGTATGTAGTCCGAAATCACGACGGTTCTAGTGTTAAAATCAACTTTCTTATCTCTTTAGCTTTTTAAAAATGACTTGTATTGATACGCATCTCTGGAAGGGTAACGTTACCTTCAAGCAGACTAATGGAGGGAATAGTCAGGAGCTTCAGTGCTGGTATGTGCATGTGGACGGGAGCCCCACCCTTTCTGCGGATTTTGTGTTTTATGTTGTATGTGGTTATATCTATGGGGTGCCATGTGCAAAAAAATTCACATATAATTTCTAAATCAAGTTACAAGATTTAACATTTATCCCCCCCACCCCACAGACTGACGCCAGATTCAAATAACCACTCCATTGTTTTAATGTGAATATCAAACGTGCAATACATTCACTTGGCATTACACATCGCCATCTATTGACTTAAATACACATCTTTAAATAACTGGATTAATGTGAAAAGAACCTTTAAAAGCCAGTGTTAGGAATATTAAAATGTTAGTAAGTGCTCAATACCACAATCTGTCTTAAAACTAAACAACATGTTACTTAAATTTACCTAATCTCCTCTGTTCTAAGTAAAACTTACATCACAGTAATTAAATCAGCTTTACCTTAAATGAATCTTCACGATTTCATCTGTGCAAAGTCTCTAATAATGTCAGAAAAATCCAGTTTTCTGAGTATTTCACATTTCGTGGACATGATGGCAAGGTTGTTTAGGTGATCCTGTTTAATGGTGGCTCTCAGTTCAGTCTTAGTTTTTTTTACTATATTTTTGTAAATAAGTTTCATTTTTATTTTCTGCATTTTTTTTCTTTATATTAATATAGTAAAGGTCAAGGATGAGAAATTTGGTAGAATTGTGTGTTTTTGAATGTGTGAGATAAGTGTATCTTACCCACGGTTTATGCCCATTTGCTTCAAATCATCAGAAATTCGGGCATAAACTTTCTCATTTTTGATACACGACTGCAGATCTTCCTGAACACTTCTATCTGCCCACAGAGAAACCAGAGCCTGCACTTCCTCAGCGTCCCAAAGCTGTACTTTTCTCTCTTCACACTCAAGGGTCCGCTGCCGACGTCACCTCCCGAGGGTCTGCTGCTGCCCTGCCTCGCACCGCCCAAGGATACCTGCCTCGCACCGCCCAAGGATACCTGCCTCGCACCGCCCAAGGATGCCTGCCTCGCACCGTCCAAGGATGCCTGCCTCGCACCACCCAAGGATACCTGCCTCGCACCACCCAAGGATGCCTGCCTCGCACCGCCCAAGGATACCTGCCTCGCACCGCCCAAGGATACCTGCCTCGCACCGCCCAAGGATGCCTGCCTCGCACCACCCAAGGATGCCACGTCTGCATCGCTTGGGGCTGCCTGTTGCTCTGCGTCGCCTGCGGCTGCCTGGTGCTCCGCATCATCTTGGGCAGCCTGTGTCTCTCTTATATCCCCTAGGGTTGCCGAGGGTCCTGCTTCACCTGCGGGTGCCGAGGGTCCCGCATTGCCTGGGGTTGCCTGTCTCTTCACTGCTTCTCCTAGGTTTGCTGAGGGTTCTGCTTCGCCTGGGGTCACTGAGGGCTCTGCTTCATCTGGGGTCACAGAGGGCTCTGCTTCGCCTGGGGTCGCTGAGGACTGTGTTTCGCTTTGGGTCACTGAGGACTCTGTTTCGCCTGGGGTCGCTGCCTGGCTTGCGCCGCAGCTTGTCCTGCAGGATCGCAGGAAGCACGGGGCCGGCGCCTCAGAAAAGGGGGCTGGCGGCTACAAAGAAGTGGGGTAGGTCAGGAGACTTTCGCGACAGGAAGTACGGTGGCTAGAACCCCACAAAGGGGAGCTGCCGGCCATGCAGAAGTGGGGGGGAGGTCAGGAGACCAGTTCCCCCTGCTACAGTTTGGCTGGAGCCCCGTAAGAGGGAGCTACCAGCCAGGAAGACATCAAGAGGTGATTGAAAACTAAACTAAAAATATAAAGAACTAAGGATCAGTGAAGGCAATTGCTCAGCCTGACCTTAGTGTTTATTTTGAGTTCATGATTTGTTATATTTAAAACCTTTATTTTTGCTCTGTGAGCAAGTTTATTTTTGTTTAAATATTTTATTTTTGTTATATTTAAATAAAAGGCTCAACGTGTCTCTTTTTCCATCTGCAGTACTTGCCTGTGTGTTCACTTCCTTATTCTGGCCTGACATCACCGCAGTGCCATTTCCTGCCACACTACCTAAAACAAAATGTTAATTTTACTTTAAGGTTGCTTATTCTCGAGTTCATAAGAGGGTAAATACTTAACAGACTCCTTCTGCCTCCTTCAGATTATCCGTGTCTTTCAACAAAACAGACACTCAAAGGCTTTCCTGTTGGCAAGGAAAGTTCAGATTCCGGTTTCTGTCTTCCTTGCATTTTGTCTCCACTTCAAAGTACAAAAGAAATGTCTTTGCAAAAACAAGTCATTAACTATTTAGGTATTCCACTGAAACAGAAAATCATCCACTCTTCGTCTGGTTATGTCTGGGATATTCCACCACAAAACTATGGCACTGTAAATAAAAGACTGAATATATTTAAATCTCTGTCGACTTCAAATGTTCATCCAACTCTTTCTCCAGTGATCAATCAGGGCTAAGTTAGAGATTTGATTCCAAGTACTTTTAGGATTTTAGACGACTTACGCTGCACTCCCACACCAAGGCAAACAATAGATTAGTTATCTCACATTAGAGTATCTGAAAACGGTATCTCTGTTCAGCCAGTCCCAGGCTGGGTATTCAGATTATCAGAGTTGACAGACTTCTTTGTGTGTCAACAACCTTGGATTTTGTGTCGGGAACCCCGTTTGAATGTCGCGATTGTGCTTTTGTAATTCTCTCTTCACCCCTGTGATTGGATAGTTTGTTTATTTTGGGCTGTGCCCGAGTCCACGTGGAGTGTTTCCTATTGGCTGTTCTCGTTCCAAGACTTCTCAATTGGTCCAGTGTTTCTCCCCTGTTGGCTGTATCTGAGGGGGTATCTCGGGTGCCCAGGCACCCTAAACCATCTGGTTTTACATTTTGAAAGACACTGGGGCAACACAAGATTTATTCAGCGCTGGTGAAGATAAACCATTTGTCCAGTATTTAGTTTACGACTCTTTTCAAAGCATTCTTTGTCAGTGGGGGAGTCTGTCAATCAACCTTTATTTAATATAGCGCCTTTCACAAAAGCAATGCCTCAAACCGCTTTACATGGCTAAAACAGAAAATACAAGCAGGAAATACAATAATCACAGTAAATGAAAATACATGAGTAGGAGAGTAAGTGCATAAATAAATAGATAAAACTAATAAAAAAGATCAATAAAACAATAAGAATGCAATGAAATTAAATGCATAAATAAGTAGATAAAACATAAATAAAAACAAGATGAGCAAAACTATAAAACCATAGACGACAAAAGAAAACAATCTTTTTAAGATAAAAAAAAAGATTATAAAAATGTGTCTTCAGTCTTATTTTAAAAGCTGCAACCATTGATGCTTCACTTACAGAAATGGGAAAATCATTCCATAATTTAGGGGCCTGTAACTAAAATCAGCCCGAAACCGAACTGGAAGCCAATGTAGGGCTGCCAACAACGGTGTAATGTGGTCATACTTTCTTGTTTTAGTTAAAATCCTGGCAGCAGCATTTCGTACAAGTTGCCAACAGGATAAAACTTTACTGCCGGAGAATAGAAAATTACAATAATCAATTCTGGATGTCATAAAGGCATGCATGAGTCTCTCTGTGTCCTGTAGTGAAAGAGAACATCTTATTTTAGAAATATTTCTAAAGACACAGTTTGTGACCAGAAACCAAGTGGACACAGAGAATGGCTGAGGATCCCCCTATGTATATTCCAATTCTGTTAATTTCACACACAGAATGGTAGCATGACCCACTCTGATGCTACAATTTCATATATCTTTGCAATTCCATTAGCTACATAGGTCTCAAATGTGCAAATGTATTTTAACTGTAAAGCATTATATCTGGTACTACTTTAGGCTACAGGAAGTGTTTGGTTTCTGTGCCTTTTTCTTGGGTTATCTAAGTGCACATGCACTTTTTGGGTCATTTCACTTGAGTAGTGTCTTCTGGGTCAAAGCATGTTAATATCTGAAAGCACGTACAGGTAAGTCAATTGGGGAAGCAGCTGATTTTTTTTTTTTACTTAAAAGAAGCTAGTAAATGGGTGGGAACAATTTCACTCTCCTGGTTAAATGAACCCATAAAGTGCAAGACAATCCATAAGCATGGCTTATAAACAGATATTTCTTTAACCTTGTGTAGAACAAGACATCAGTTTTTAAAATGAAAATTTCAATATTGTGTTACTGCACTGACGAAGGCCAGTGGCCGCAACGCGTCTGCATGAATTCGCTTAATTGTTTTTTCATAATGAAGTTAAAATAAATATATAAGCTTAACAGCAGATACCTGGTGAGTGCTTGGATTTTTAATACATTCTGTATAGCTACAATTATTGCAATGCCCAATCTTTCTGTCACAGGAGTTGGCCGTACACCTGGACCAGCCTCGTTTCTCTTGTTGTATTGGAAGAAACTTGAAACTGAAAAAAACATCAGCCACACATTGAAATAAATGCATAAGGAAGTACATTAAACTGACCCCCAGAGCAGAAAGTGAGTTTGCTTTACATTTTACATTGATATACTGAGCATCAAAAGAAACTTATCACTTATACTTGAGCATCAAAAGAAACTTAGTGCTTATATTTGGATAAAATTCACTAGATGTGATCAAAAAATGACAAACTCTGTTTTAGAGCAGGTGCAGTGATTTTTTTTTATTGTGCTGATTAACAATTGACATCTCCAAGATGCTGCAAAATGATCTGTAGATCTTGGGCAGGTGTTGTGACTCTTGATTTCCCAGTTCGTGGCCTGGTCAAGGATGAATGATTGATTGGTTAAAAAGAACCCTAAAACATTTTGTCAATGTCCATCATTTATATCCCTTATTTTATTTAGAAAATAAATGTGTTATAATAGTGACAAGTTCCTTTTGATGCTCGGTATAGGTTAAGTTCTGAGACTTCCTAGGGAGTTATGCTTATATCAAAGGTTTCTGGATACTGTTTGGAGAACTAATCCTCAAAAATAAGGATTTATCATTAAAGGAAACTGCCAGGAGTTGTGTCTCCTTGGGGAACTGCAATTCAGCGGGGAATGAAAGCCCTCCAGGATCCACCCTCTTATATCTTTTAAAATACCACACAAATGCTTTGCTCCTGCTTTTCTTATATTCTGCAATATTTTGCAAACATCCACTATTTTAATCAAGGGTGTCACCATGCCAGAAACTGACAGGAGAATGATAACCTGCCTAGAAAAATAACATGATTAGCATAATGCGGCATGTGCAAACTCTCCCTTTAAAGTCTAGGGGAAAACATTTCAAACAAGCACAAGAAATTAAATTGTCCATTTACATTTGACCCACATGACACACTGCTATAATAACACTTCTCACATTTATTTACTTTCATATTTACTGGATTAGAACAGGATTATTTGCCAGTATTAGAACGTTAAGATTTGCATCTCATTTTCAGGAACACCCTGTTGGCTTGAACATTTAAAACATAAGGTCCTATTGACGTCAATTAACCCAATAACATTGCAGGTCTAGGCTCTTAAAGAGTGTTATTAAAACATCCTGGCCATTTATCCTGGGTGGCAAGTTTTTGGAGCAGAATCAGAAAAAAAAAAACATATTCCTTATGTATGTGGGCAATTATACATTTAATGTGTTAGGATTTTGAAACAGGTGACATTAACCAGAGCTATTTAATATTTGTTACAAGCAATGTAGATGTGCCATTTCGGTGGATAATCAACTAAGATTTTGGTATAGAAAATGGATACTGGGATACCATTATAACAACAGTATATTATTCTAAGGGAACATAAGAACAACTACGAGCAGACCATAGTATTAGCATATATTATATTATATTACCGTAGGAGTTTTGCTACATTGCCATTGAAGATTATTATGTAGGGACCTTAAAAAAGGATCATATATGCTTCCACAAAGCTTATTAAGAAGAAAAGGGAGGCGCAAATAACAGAAAATATTATATTAAAAAATAGATCTGTAATATCCACTAAAGTACATGTATTTGATACAATGAACTGATGTTATTTCTAACACCAAGGTCGAAACAAATAAATTGTTATTCCATGTTACGTTGTTCCTTGTGCTCTCTTTTGATTTCATAAAGTTCGGGGGACTCTCAAGGTCATATTGTTTGTGCACCATATTACTAACATCACATATCTGTGAAGTGTCATTCTGTAATGCACCATCATATTTACTGAGGAATCTAAAACTAAAGACTTCTTGCACCCCTAAGGTTCTTCCATTTTCTGTCTCAGCAGATGTGAAAGGCTGCAACGTTTTGATGCCAGCTCCAGCTGGCTATGGAACATATAGCGTACATAGGTCAAGAATTTGGATTATCTGCAATTGAATATGCTTTCGGTAGCTATACATGTTTATTGTCTTAATCTACAAGAGTGACATCCATGAATACATATTTTTTGGAAATATTTTATTCTATATAAGGGTTGTCTGTCATTTGAAATCCAGACACATTGATCTATAGACAGCAAAAAACCCAGAAAACATATTTATTGAAGCTCTATTCCAGAAAAGACCAAACATATTTGTTATAGTATATTAACACTCATTCTTAATACATTTTTTAACATAAAATACGTTCTACTGAAAACAATGAAAATTAAACGAATCCTTTTAAGTTTTAACACCCTCTGATTTCCATTAATCACTCAATCATTTGACATAGCTTTCAGTTGAAATACATGTAGCTATTACAACAAGTACAAAATGGCAGTTAATAAGCTGTACCTGCTAAGCAGATGGAGCTGGCTGAGTTTAAAGGTCACATTGTCACGTGACTTGAATACAGAGGACTTCTGTTCAGTCTCACACTTGGGATTCTCCAGATAAGATCAAAGTAAGCTCAAAACCAAGACAGATTTAGAGACTCGATATTGTAGTAACAGAACCTAGAAACACTCAATGATTGTAAGCCATAAAAAGAAAGGGACATTAAAAAAATTGGAATGGCATTTGAAACAACTGTACAAATGTCTTTCTGGTACATTATTTTTCTTCTAGTCTCAGATTCACTTCCATGGTCTACCAGAGGAAACCCCTTACATAATATTGTGCTATATCAGGTATGACAAAAGAAATACTACCATCCAGTGCTGGATATTATATATAAATGAGTGTTGATATCAGTGGAGGCTCCTTAGATGAGGCAAATATTATTCACACCCCCCTGCAAAGTATTCAGATTTTGTTGGCACCTGAGCGTACTCCACAAAGCTTTCAAATTAGACTTTACATGTAGAATCTACACAAACTACTCCACATTGACAAAGTTAAAAAATGCATATAGAATATAAATAAGTAAGATTTACAGAGAAAAACAGATTAATCTAAGTAAGTATTCAACCCCTTTGTCCCTACACAAAACTGGCCTGTATGGACGATTGGCAAGAAAGAAGCCATTACTCAAAAACCCTCATCTTAAAGCACATACTGAGTTCGCGAAAAAGCATGTAGATCATACTGCAGACATGTGGGAAAGGTTTTGTGGTCAGACAAGACAAAAATGTTACTTTTCAGTGTAAATTCCAAGCGATATGTCTGGCGCAAGCCCAACACAGCACATCACTCAGTCAACACCATCCCAACTGTCAAGCATGGTAGGGGCAGCATCATGTTATGGGGAGGCTTCTCTTCAGCAGGGACCAGGAAGCTTGTCAGAATAGAGGGGAGAATGGACGACGCAAAGTACAGGCAAGACACTGAACCTGGGGAGGAAATTCACATTTTAGCAGGACAATGACTCGAAGCACAAAGCCAAAGCCACACTGGAGTGGTTGAATGAGAAGAGAATTAATGTTCTTGAGTGGCCCAGTCAAAGTCCTGACTTATCATAACTGGGGCAATTTTCCTTGGAAAAATGGGCAAACATTTCACCATCCTACTGTGCAAAGCTACTAGAGACTTATCCAAAAAGACTCATAGCAATTATTGCTGCAAAAGGTGCTTCTACCAAGTATTGACTTAAGGGGCTGAATACTTATGCAACCAGTAAATTTCATTTTGTACATTTTCTTTGCAAGTTTTGCTGACATTTAACCTCCTCCTCATATAACAGTGTTCAGGTTAACCACTACAGCTTTGAATAAAAAAAGATAGAAAAACTGCATACAGTATTTGTAATTCAACAAAATGTGACATTATTGGTAGGGGGTGAAGATTTCTGCAAACCACTGTATACAGTGCCTATAGAAAGTCTACATCCCCTTGATCTTTTTTTCACATTTTGTTGTGTCAGTGCCTCAGAGTTTCATGCATTTAAATGAGGATTCCACTTATCTAAACACCATACTCCACACTGTTAAGGGGAAAAAAGTTTTTATTAGAGAAAAAAATGGTATACTAAAAATACAAAACTGAAAGGTCATAAAAAGTTTCCATCCCCCTGAGTTAATACTTGGTGAAAGTGCCTTTGGCAGCAATTACAGCTGTGAATCTGTTGGGATAGGTCTCTACCAACTTTGCACACCTAGATTTGGCAATATTTGACCATTCTTCTTTACAAAACTGTTCAAGCTTTGTCAAGTTCCTTGGGGAGCGTTGATGGACAGCAATCTTCAAGTCATGCCACAAATTTTCAATTAGACTTCTCTGTATTTTGCTCCATTTATTTTATCTTCTATCCTGACAAGTGCCCCAGTCCCTGCTGATGAGAAACATCCCCACAACATGATGCTGCCACCACCATGCTTCACAGTAGAGATGGTGTTCTTTGGGTGATGCGCTGTGTTGGGTTTGCGTCAAATATAAAGCTTTGCATTTAGGCCAAAAAGTTCAATTTTAGTTTCGTCAGCCCACAAAACGATGGCTACAGAATCTGAGTGTTTTTTTGCATGCTTCAAACAGGATTCAAGGTGGGCTTTCTTAAGTAATGGCTTCCTTCTTGCCACCCTACCATACAGGCCTGATTTGTGGAGTGCTTGGGATATTGTTGTCACATGCACACTTTGACCAGTCTTGGCCATAAAAGCCTGTAGCTCTTGCAAAGTTGTCATTGGCCTCTTGGTAGCCTCTATGATCAGTCTCCATCTTGCTTGGTCATCCAGTTTGGAGGGATGGCCTTATTTAGGCAGGGTCTTGGTGGTGCCATACACCTTCCACTTCTTAATAATTGTCTTGACCGTGCTCCAAGGGACATTCAAGGCCTTTAACATTTTTTTATACCCATCCCCTGATCTGTACCTTTCAACAACTTTGTTCCAGAGTTCTTTTGAAGGCGCCTTGGTGCTCATGGAGTCTTTGCTTTGAAATGCACTACCCAGCAGAGAGAACCTACATGAACTGCTGAATTGATCCTGAAATCATGTGAATCACTACAGTTTAACACAAGTGGAGGCCACTTAACTTGATGTGTGATTTTGAAGGAGATTGGTTACACCTGAGCTAATTTAGGATTGCTATTACAAGGGGGTGGACACTTATCCAACCAAGCTAATTCAGTTTTTATTTTTAATTAATTTTATACAAATTTCTAGAATATTTTTTTGTTGTGGTATATGATGTGTAGATAAATGAAAAAATATATATATTAATGCATTTTAATATTTTAATTCCAGGCTATAAGGCAACAAAAGGTGCACATTTTGAAAGGGGGTGTAGACTTTCTATCGGCACTTTGTACTGTATATATATATACACACACACAGTGCCATGAAAAAGTATTTGCCCTCTGTCTGATTTTTTTGTATTTTTGCACATTTTTCTTGTTGAATTTGTTCAGACCTTTTTGTGAGTTGTAGTAGTATATAGAGAGAGTCTGAGAGAAAAAAATGACACCAAAGTTTGGTGCTTTTTTCATTTGCTTGGTGTACAAGGTAATCAAACATGCAATCTTCAGGTGTGATAAAGTTATTGCCACCCTAGTTAACCTAACCCAATTAAAGGGATAATTAGCGTCAGCTGTTTGAATACTTTGGTTAACAATCAGGCCTGATTTGGGCCAGCCCTGCCCAATATAAATCTGACTAACTTTGGCCCTTACAATCAGAGTGAAGTTGTCAGCACACAGGTTCTAGAGGCAAATCATGCCACAACCAAAAGAAATTCCTGAAGACCTCTGGAAAAAAAGTTGTTGTTGCCTATTAGTCTGGAAAGGGTTACAAAGCCATTTGTTAGGCTCTGGGGCTCCACCAAACCATAGTCAGAGCCATATTGTCCAAATGGCGAATGCTTGGGACAGTAGTGAATCTTCCCAGTTGTAGCCGCCCTGCCAAAATCTCTCCAAGAGCAAGGAGTAAAATCGTCTAGGAAGTCGCAAAGAACCCTAGAACAACATCCAGGGATCTACAGGCCTCTCTCGCGTCAGTTAAGGTCAGTGTTCATGACTCCACCAGCAAAAAGACACTGGGCAAAAATGGGATTCATGGCAGGTAACAAGGCATAAACCACTTCTCACTGAGAAGAACATGAGTGCTCGTCTCAAGTTTGCCATAAAGCACCTGAATGATCCTCAAGAGTTCTAGCACAATGTTCTATGGACATATGAGCCAAAAGTGGAACATTTTGGCCAACATGGGCCCCGTTATGTCTGGAGAAAACCAAACACTGCATTCCACAGTAAGAACCTCATACCAGTGGTGGTGATGGTAGTGTCATGATTTGGGGATGCTTTGCTGCATCAGGACCTGGACGACTTGCCATTATTGAAAGAACCATGAATTCTACTATGTATCATAGAATTCTACAGGAGAATGTCAGGCCACCCATCCGTGAGCTAAAGCTGAAGTGCAGCTGGGTCATGCAACAACACAATGATCCGAAACACACAAGCAAGTCTACATCAGAATGGTTGAAGAACAAGAAATTTAAAGTTTTGGAATGGCCTAGTCAAAGTCCAGACCTAAACCCCATTGAGATGTTGTGGCAGAGCCTGAAACGAGCAGTTTATGCTCAAAAACCGACAAATGTCATTGAGTTGAAACAGTTTTGCATGAAGGAGTGGGCCAAAAGTCCTCTGCAGTGCTATGAGAGACTGATCAATAACTACAGGAAGCGTTTTGTTGCAGTTATTGCTGCTAAAGATGGCGTAACCAGTTACTGAGTCAAAGGGAGCGATTACTTTTTCACACAGGGGCATTGGGTGTTGCATAACTTTCTTTCATAAATAAATGAAATATCAAAAGTATCAACATTTTATTATTATTTTTTTATTATTATATGTGTTATTTGTTCACTCAGAGTCCCTTTTATCTAATATTAGATTTTGCTTGAAGATCTGATAACATCCAGTGTCAAAAATATGCAAAAATACAGAAAATCAGACAGGGGGCAAATACTTTTTCACGGTACTGTATATACTAAACTAAACCCTCGATTTAACATTCCTAAATGAAAAGCAATTTTGGTTGCTGAGAGATACACTTAGAGTACTAGCAGTAACAGATGGGGTTCTGGTCCTGGAGGAGTATTTTTTTTTTTATGAGGGGAGGCGCTGCCTCCATGGCAAACTCCTATCTCCCATTAAACACAGTAGTAGCAGTAGCAGATCACATGATCTGAGCACAGGTTTTAATTGGTGGAGCCTAGTTTTTTTTTTTTTATCAGAGGAGGCAATGCCTCCGATTGTGAAGTCCTGTCTGTCTGAAACACAATAGTAGCAGTAGCAGGTTGCATGTTTTGAGAGTGGGTTTTAATTGGAGGAACCACCCACATCCTCACACCTCTTGCTGAAGCACTACTGTAATATAAGAAACATAAATTCAACACTTTACACTATACAGTGCCTTTAAAGTCTACACCCCTTTTCAAAATGTGCACCTTTTGTTGCCTTATAGCCTGGAATTAAAATGCATTAAGATTGTTTTTTTTCATTTATCTACACATCCCACCCCACAACTTCCAAGTGAAAAAAATATTCTAGAAATTTGTAGAAAATTAATTAAAAATAAAAACTGAAATAGCTTGGTTGGATAAGTGTCCACCCGCCTTGTAATAGCAATCCTAAATTAGCTCAGGTGTAACCAATCTCCTTCAAAATCACACATCAAGTTAAGTGGCCTCCACTTGTGTTATATTGTAGTGACTAACATGATTTCAGGATTCATTCAGCAGTTCCTGTAGGTTCCATCTGCTGGGTAGTGCATTTCAGAGCAAAGACTCAACCATGAGCACCAAGGCGCTTTCAAAAGAACTCCGGGACAAAGTTGTTGAAAGGCACAGATCAGGGGATGGGTATAAAAAAAATATCAAAGGCCTTGAATATCCCTGGGAGCATGGTCAAGACAATTATTAAGAAGTGGAAGGTGTATGGCACCACCAAGACCCTATCTAGATCAGACTGTCCCTCCAAACTGGATGACCAAGCAAGAAGGAGACTGATCAGAGAGGCTACCAAGAGGCCAATGGCAACTTTATAAGAGCTATAGGCTTTTATGGCCAAGACTGGTCAAAGTGTGCATGTGACAACAATATCCCAAGCACTCCACAAATCTGGCCTGTATGGTAGGGTGGCAAGAAAGAAACCATTATTCAAGAAAGCCCACCTAGAATCCCATTATGAGTGTTGATTGAAATTGCATCATTTCGTTTCGCATCGCGACAGTGGTAAGAAACACAGTATATTTTGTTATTGTTTTATTGTGGTGCATGTCTTGTGCAGATGTTAAATGTACTAAAATGGAGGACAACACAGTTGATCGGCTTATTAAGACTCAGTTTTCCACACTAGATTATACTGAAAAACTTAAGATAAAATCTGAAGTGAGACCACAACCAAAAATTGAAACTGCTACTAAGAACAGGTCATTTCATACTGGTTTGTATGACAGAGTGGATTCGCTGTGTGACGGTGTAGCAAATAACTGTCTTTATTGCTGGCTTTGATTACTTTTCAGTAATTGTGCTAGCATGGTCAAAGTATGGCTTTAGTGATTTAAAAAATCATTATAAAGCATCATACCAAGTCCAGAGACCATGTCATTTGTGAAATTAAACTTCAACTTCTGGGGCAGGTTAATGTGCATGTATAAATTATTATTATTTTTTTTTTTTTCACTGAAAAATACTATTTATCCACCAAAGAAAGGAAGAAGGGAATTCTCTGTCTGTGTCTTCTCTCTATCAGTCAGTCACACAGACGACACCGGGAGCAGCAGGAACGGTTTTTTTTTAATTTTATTTATTAATCTAGATCAACTCAGAAGGTATGCAAAATGGCAATACATTTTTTAAATCATAATTAAAATGACTGTTTCTGTTTGTTTTTACTTACTTTTGGGTGGAGGTTTTCCATCAGCCACCTTTGCTTCAAGATACAGCTGAGAAATGTACCCTGCTCCAGAACTACAGTTCGTCTGAGTTTAACAAATTAAGTCGATAGGATGTGTTTGATTTTTGTCTGACTTTCACCAGCTTTAACAGCTTTGTTTAGAAAATATTTTATGCAAAGTATGTTAAAGTGACATGGTCTTGAAATTTAAATGCTATATTAATGTTGTATTTTAAACATACGTTGGCAGTTCAGTTTATTAGAATAAATTACGGTGGACTACTGTTTTCTTTTTTCTGCTTGCTGGAGGAGAAAATGTGTTTAAACGCTTTGAATAAGGGCAAAGCATTAAGAAGATATGAAAAGTGATGTCAGACAGAATAGATTAAGATTCTTCTGCTGCTAGTGGCTTAAGAGAGGACCCCAAGACCACTGCTTTTTTATGCCTCCCCAGCTGCCACTGGTTGATATGTCTATAGCCAAGTAACTTAAGGTTTTGAACATTTTTATGCACATAAATGCTTAGTTAGAAGAAGGTTGCGGAACAGCAATGTATTCTTCAAATGTTAGAGCCTTGTAATCTATTGCTGATCCAATTACTATGGGGATAAAGCAGATTATTGGAGTTTGCAATGTAATGAAATATATGCTTGATAGTGAAATACGCTTTTTGTTATTACACAGGACTGTCATGAAGTTGATCAGGGTATAAGGTCACAGTCTGGAACAGAAATGGAGGGCACCTGGGCTTTGTGCTGGGCTTTGACCTTGACCACTGCTAAATCATCTTATTTTTCTAATATTATTTCCACCAATAAAAATCGTCCAGCTGCATTGTTTAATATTGTTGATAAACTCTTAAACCCTCAAACAGCTATGATTTGTAACATTTTTTACTGATAAAATCAAAGTGATTATGGCCCAGTTGCCTTCTGCTACTATTGCCGCCATTCATCGATCTCCAGAATACTTCCATAATACTATTGCTAGTTTCATGGAATTTAATGTTACATCTTAGGTAGAGCTTAAGGTTGTGATCATTAAACTAAATCTTAAGACCTGTAGTTTAGATCCTTGGCCTACCTGGCTTATTAAGAAATGCCTACCTGTTTTGGGTCCTCTCTGACATCTGGGTCCCCCTTACTTTAACATTGGCACTTCTGAAGAAACATAACCTTTCCCCACATGACCTTGGAAATTACGGGCCTATTTCTACTATCTCTTTTCTTGCTACAATGCTTGAAAATGTGCTACTCAGCTTCAAGAAATTTTTTGTAGAAATGGGCTATTGAAAAGTTTCAGTCTGGTTTTCGATCAGGAGATAGCACTGAGACAGCCTTATTGAGGGTCTGTAATGACCTCCCCTCTTCTGATGATACTGGACAACTGTCTATTTCAGTATTGCTTGATCTTTCTGCTGCTTTTGACACTGTGGACCATGGTATCTTATTGGAGAGATAACAGAATTATATTGGAATTACAAGTATTGCTTTGGAATGGTTTCGCTCCTGTCTATTACATCAACACCAGATTGTCTCTCTGGGTCAGTACTCTTCTGAGACAAGTGACGTGAAGTATGGAGTTCCACAAGGCTCAGTCCTTGGTCCCCTGCTTTTCAGTGTCTGTATGCTCCCTCTTGGGTCAATTATTAACAAATACAACCTTGGATTTCATTGTTACGCAGATATTACTCAGATATATTGTTATTTTCCTACTAAATTGGAGCTGGTGAGTTCTGTGCTGTTTCAGTGTCTGAGTGAAATCCAATCATGGATGCTGTAAATTGTCTAAAAATAAATCCCAATAAGACAGAGGTGCTATTAATGGGCTCTAGACACAATTTAGTTAAATTGCCTAGTATTGAAATATCTCTTGATGGGAATCTTTTGACTCCATCTCATGCTGTGAATAATGTGTGAATCATTATGGATTCAGAACTATGTTTGGACAGCCACATTAGCTCACTTATAAATGCCTTGTTTTATCATTTGAGGAACATTGCCAAATTGAGATCCATTCCATCTGATAAAGATGCTGAGATGTTGGTTCATGCCTTTATTGTATTTTTTTCTTCTTTTATTTTGTTACTTTTACTCCCGATTAAAAGAGTGAATACCCCTGGGTTTTGTTTATTTGATACTTTAAATCCTAATTACAACTGGTGCAGTTTTATTTGAACTTTAGCCTTTTTAGATACAGCTCTGTTAAGAGACCACTGCAAAATTATCAGTTTCTCTGGTTTTACTATTTATAGGTATGTGTTTGGGTAAAATGAACATTTTTGTTTTATTCTATAAACTACTGAAAACATTTCTCCCAAATTCCAAATAAAAAATTGTCATTTAGAGCATTTATTTGCAGAAAATGACAACTGGTCAAAATAACAAAAAAGATGCAGTGTTGTCAGACCTCGAATAATGCAAAGAAAATAAGTTCATATTCATTTTTAAACAACACAGTACTAATGTTTTAACTTAGGAAGAGTTCAGAAATCAATATTTGGTGGCATACCCCGATTTTCAAGCACAGCTTTCATGCGTCTTGGCATGCTCTCCACCAGCCTTTCACATTGATATTGGGTGACTTTATGCCACTCCTGGTGCAAAAATTCAAGCAGCTCGGCTTTGTTTGATGGCTTGTGACCATCCATCTTCCCCTTGGTTACATTCCAGAGGTTTACAATGGGGTTCAGGTCTGGAGATTGGGCTGGTCATGACAGGGTTTTGATCTGGTGGTCCTCCATTCACACCTTGATTGACCTGGCTGTGTGGCATGGAGCATTGTCCTGCTGGAAAAACCAATCCTCAGAGTTGGGGAACATTGTCAGAGCAGAAGGAAGCAAGTTTTCTTCCAGGACAACCTTGTACTTGGCTTGATTCATGCGTCCTTCACAAAGACAAATCTGCCCGATTCCAGCCTTGCTGAAGCACCCCCAGATCATCACCGATCCTCCACCACTTTTCACAGTGGGTGTGAGACACTGTGGCTTGTAGGCCTCTCCAGGTCTCTGTCTAATCATTAGATGAGCAGGTGTTGGGCAAAGCTGAAAATTGGACTCATCAGAGAAGATGACCTTACTCCAGTCCTCTATGGTCCAATCCTTATGGTCTTTTACAAACCTCAGCCTGGCTCTTCTTTGCTTCTCATTGATGAAGGGCTTTTTTCTAGCTTTGCACGACTTCAGCTCTGCCCCTAGGAGCCTGTTTCGAACCGTCCTCGCCGTGCACTTCACCCAAGCTGCCGTTTGCCATTCTTTTTGTAGGTCACTTGATGTCATCCTACGGTTGCTGAGTGGCATTCGAATGAGTTGGCAGTCATCCCGGTCAGTGGAGAGTCGTTTTCGCCCTCTGCTTCTCTGTAGCTTTGTTGTCCCCAATGTGTGCTGCTTGACCTTGTTCTTATGGACCGCCGTCTTTGAAATTTTAAGGATGGAAGAAACCCGACGCTCACTGTATCCCTCTGCCAATAAAGCCAGAATTGAACCCTTCTTTTCCTCACTCAAAACTTTCTTTTTCAACTCTTTGGGCATGGTCAATAGTTATTTTTTGATTCCAATTACTTTTCGGGTACTACTAGCACTGTTTTGCCATCCAGCTGGTCCTATTGCAAGAGGATAGTGATGACCACAGGAGTGGTTTTTATACTTTTCCTTGTTAAATAAGGAGGTTCAGGTGATCCCCTAATCAGTACCTCATTCAGTAGAACTCGGTGTGCCTGTGTTGGAATTCAACAGACACTGGAATGGAATGGCTGCCATACATGTAGAGATGCTTAATTTTTTTCAGAGCTGTATATATTGTGTGTATATATATATATATATATATATATATATATATATATATATATATATATATATATATATATATATATATATATAATATATATATACACACACACACAATAACAGTATTCTTTTAAATAAGTCTGTGTATCTTTCCCCCTGTATGGGAACCCAACAATCACATTTTTTTTTTATTGTAATCAGATCAACAAAACAAGATCAAGATGAGGACAAAGGAAAGTATGATAACCATTGTTTTATCAGTTTTGCTTAGCAAGTTATAGAACAGCGTCTTGTGTAAGGGTGGAAATATAAAGCAGGTGAGTGGCACATAATGGGAACCGCTTAATGATTTTGGACTATATAACATGTAATCCAAGGGATGCTTTTCTATTCTTTGTTGTATTTATTTGTCCGAAACTTGCTCCTCCGAATACGCTCCCATGTTCTCCTTGAATTTATCAAGATGAGCATCAAGGATATGGTCTTTGAGGGACATCCTACAGCCCATTGTGCCGTAGTTCTTCACCAGAGTCTCAACCAGCTCCACATAGTTTTCGGCCTTGTGATTGACCAGGAAGCCCTGAACCACTGCGACAAAGCTGTTCCAAGCCGCTTTCTCCTTACTAGTGAGCTTCTGGGGAATTCATTGCACTCCAGGATCTTCTTTATCTGTGGTCCAACGAAGACACCGGCTTTGACCTTTGCCTCAGACAGCTTAGGGAAGAAGTCTTGAAGGCACCTGAAGGCTGCCGACTCCTTATCTAGAGCTCTGACAAATTGTTTCATAAGGCACAATTTCATGTGCAGTGGTGGCATCAGCACCTTCCGGGGGTCCACCAGTGGCTCCCACTTGACGTTGTTCCTCCCCACAGAGAACTCGGTCTGCTGTTGCCAGTCCCGCCTGTGGTAGTGCGCCTTGGTGTCCCTGCTGTCCCAAAGGCAAAGATAGCAGGGAAACTTGATAAAACCGCCTTGGAGACCCATCAGGAATGCCACCATTGCAGCCTTTTGATGCCATCTCAGAAAAATACAGATATGTATCCACTTAGGCAGCTGGAACTAAACTGAACTGGTGGGCTTAAGGCCCCTGCATTTATACTACTATTTATATTACTGGAAAGTTCTAGAAAGTTCTAAAATTTACTCCAAGTTTACTCAGCACTGAATCTATCTGGAATGTTCTAGAAAATAGGTAAATTTCAAAATATCACTGTCCTGGTCACAAAAGCAAAGTTTGTGGGAAATAATAGCCATTTTCTATACTTTTGAGGCATAAGCAATTAGGAAATAACACTTACTACCCAGGAACCAAAAAAAAAGAAAAAATTGTTACACGGTGTAATTATAAATTGATATCAGATTTCAGTCAGAGATCAGTTTACATGGATCCATTTGTTTAGTTACAGATAACTATTTAAATTATTCATTTAAATAAAAGTAATAGGTTATTTTTGTTTGTTTTTTGAACAATTATTTTTATTAATTTTCCAATTTGCTCCCAATTTTGGAATGATCAATTATTATTCAAACTGGCTCACCACTGCAATCCCTGAACCTTAAAGAGAGACAAAGATAAATAACACTTACTACCCAGGAACAAAAAAAAAAAAATACATTTGTTACACGGTGTAATCTGTTGAATACAGCATAAGAATTTGCAACTTCGCTAAATCTAAAACACCTGATAATTCGTGCCTCAGTATTACTGCAGACTGAACCAAGCCCTGTCTGTTCTCATTCTAGTCACTACTGCATATGCGCAAATGCTCTAAGTTTTTTGAAAAATTGAAGTCCTGTAAACACAGAAAAGTATAGTTTTCAGAAATTTTCCAAATACATGTGTACTGATTGTAAAGTATAACTGGACACCATTTAACTACTGCCACCTAATAATTTTAAATATTGCCATGGCTTTAGTGATTTTATCCAAAAAAAAACCAAAAACAGGAAAGGTGTAGTACTCCCCAAGGTAAAACCAGGCAACCAAGACAGCAATCATATAGGTCTTATTGTGTTCTGTAGCAACTCTGAATGCCCTGAAAGACCTTTGAATTTCCTGTCATGCTCCGTTATGAAACTCATTAAAGTTATAGTAAAACCTCTTGCAGCAACGAGTTTTAAATGTATTCTTCCTGAAGCGTGATTAGGGCACCATGGAGACACCATATTGAGTGCAGCAAAACTCAATCTCGATTCAATAACAGCTTTGAAATGTTGTTTTCATACTGGTGTTTTGTAGAGACCCCTCCCTGTCCATAGTCTTATGAAACACATTCATTGTGTTGCACCACTGATTTAGCACAGTGGCTATTAATCTATGCAGGTCAAATGCTTATCTTTGTTTTCATTTAAAAAAAAAAATAAATAAAAATAAAAAATAAAAAAATAGAAAGTGCAATACCAGATGCATTAGCACACAAAATGCTTTGAGGCACTTTACAAGGACATATATTCTTTAGAGTAAATCAAGTGGCAACAATCTGATCAAGCCTGGTTGGTTGAGATGGAGTTCTCACATCTGCTAGGTGACAGCAAAGGAAAACATTTTCTTTACACTATGGTTGCCACATTTTAGATCAACTGAATATACACGATGGTCTTAAATTCAGTAGACCGTGTCATTAACACTAGAATGACCAAGATCATTTCAACCATTTTTGGAATTTAAATTGAAATTGCTGTGCGTGTGTTTAATATAAGGGGCTGTGCTTTCCTGACTTTTCCTAAATATATGTACTAATTACCCTGACAAAGAAACGGTCAAATTGACAGGAACGGTCAAATTGACAGATTACATATAAATCATATTAGAACAATGACATGTTACGGTATTATTTGTGTTTATCAGTTGACATGCTCACAACGCCAGGCTCTGTCTGCACTGGTTACTATAGGTTTGCACTCATTTTTCTAAGAAATTAATTGTTACCCCAAAACACACTGCAAATGGATCACTGAAGAAGCAGGACTTACTGTTTGGCATTACTGCAAATTTTACAAAACAAGATTCTGATGCAGCAAAGATGGACAATGTGGTAAGCGCACTGCGTATTTTGAAAAATGCTGGATCTGTGTGATTTATATCAGCACTCAGACTTTGTTAACAATTGTAGATGAAGCCCATTCTGTTCAAATGTTTATTTATTCATGTCATTTCGATTACGTCTGCATACAAACGCATAGCTTCGTTGCATATATGTGCTTTGTTATCTAGGCAATCTAAACCCATTTTATTTAAATGTCTTTATACTTATTTACATAGTTTCAGTTGTGCAGTGTTGTATGTACATTACGTAACTGTATATACACAAATCTGACTTTGTCAACGATTGTAAATGAATCCCATTCTGTTCAAATGTTTATTCATGTAATTTAGATTACAGTATGCCTGTATATAAACACAGCTTTAGTTGCGTATATGTGATTTGTTATGTAGGCACTATAAACACATTTATTTTTATAGTTACATTGTTACAGTTGTACAGGTTTGTATGATATACCTGTATATACACAAATTTATTTTCGAATATTTGTTTATTTTTTTTATCATTTTTTGAGGAAGCGCGTTACAGGGCACAGCTGACTGGATTTAGAATAATTTGCAAACAATTGTCGACAGCACCCAGCTCTCAACTTGTAGGGTATTACATAAGCACCGACGTTAAGTTATTGCACCAGCACTTCGCTCCAGATCACCGAAGGGCATTATCACCACACTGAAACGTGGATCTCCCGATAACGACCACTCCGGCCGTCCTTTCCTCTTTCTATGTCCTGTCCCACTCTTCTTGCCCCTCTGGATGGGGTGGGAGAACAGGACTTCTGCTCTCCCCCCCCCCTGCTCTTTCCTCTCTGTTAGCATCTGACTTTCATGCTGTTGAAATCACTGCCCCTTGTCGCCTCCTCCTGATTGTTCTCTACCCCTTGTCGCCTCCTCATTGTCGGCTCCCTCCACCCGTTGTTCTATTAGTTGACTTCAACATCTAACTCTAAACCCTAACCACTCTGCTGGATTTCTTCCTTCTTCACTCCTTCACCTTCTGTCTCTCCTTGTCCCCCCTCCCACTCACACAACGGGCCGTCAACTAGAACTCGTCATCACCAGGGACTGTTTACCCCCCACCCTCTTGGACACGCCTCTCAACATCTCTGACCATTATATCCTCTCTTTATATCTGTCACTCCCATCCCTTCCTGCTCCACCGACCACCTCTGTTCCCTCCTCTTCTGCTCTCTTGCACCTACCCTCTATCGACTCCTTCTCCCAACTCTGTTGACTTGCCTACCTCAACCCTTTTCTCGTCCTTCACCTCCTGACTCGACTTTATCTACCCATGTCTGAAAAGAAATGGAAGGAAACCAATCACCTTGGATCTCTATCGCTCACTCCTCGCTTCCTTCTCTTCTACACTCACCTCTGACAAACACTCCTACTGCCACTGTCATTCAGTCTTCCACTAACAATCCCAGTAAACTTCTCTAACTTCTCCTCCCTCCTCCATCTCGGCTGAGACTTTGCCTCCTCCGAAATCAGACATCCGCAAATTCTTTACTACCTCACCCCCTTCCCCGTCCTCTGCTCACTCCCTCCCCATCACCCTCTTCCTTCTCTTTCTCACCCATCTTGGACTCCGATCTCTGCTCCCTGCTCCAGAGCCATAAACCCACCATGTGTGATCTGGACCCCCTCCTCACTCACTTCTTCCAGACAGCTGCACGTATTCTACTCCCTTTCATCTTCAACAGAGTGCCTGTAGACGGTGTCGGGGCACTGTCAATAGGAGGTTGCGGTTCAGAACCGGCTGAAAAGCCATGCGGTTGAACCAGACCATATGCAAAAGACCCAGTGGGAGGGTGTTTGATGCTGCTGCCATCAAGCCCAGAAGCCTCTGGAAGACCGCTACTGATAGCACCCTGCAGAGATGAAACAGCTTTAAGCTGGCGGTTACTCTCAGCACTATCGAACATAACTGGCAGTGTTACAGAATAGAGCATACTGTACTGAGAATGAAGCCATTATCTTGAAGCATTAGCTTCATCATCCAGGAAACATAAAGTCACAAAACCCAAATAAGGCAGCCATCAGGGGCCAGGAGTCAAAGTGAATCCTGACTCAATTTTGTCTCAAGAGTTTCCGTAACACTGAACATATAAAGTATAAATGGGTTATGAGATATTCAAAACTGTAAAAGCAAAGTCATAGAAGCTCCACTCAAGGGTGTCATTGAAGATAATGTGAAAATGGAATAATAATTCATTTTAAAATGCTCAGAATTCTATAAGCTGTCTGAAGAAAACAAGAACAATGTTTAAACAGATCTACGTAGCTGGATCACAGTGAAAATTACAGTATAATGTTTACACAAAATTAATGTTCATTTTTATAATCCATCAATTAAAGGGCTTGCCACAGTGGGCTCAGATTTATATGATGGAGTAACAAATGCTCCTGAAGAGGGCCCTCATTATTTATCAACATCTTACACTAAGAACAACACGGCTACTGAATGTTAAAAAGTATGTTAATGGCACACATACCTCACCATGGATATCGGTATTATTAAAAACAAACAACCCAAGAGTTACACTCAAAAAGAGCAAACTATGAATACCCCCCCCCCCCCCCCCAAAAAAAAAAAAAAAAAATCCTGTTGCAGTAACATACTACAGTGATCCTCTTTTAAGGTTTACAGAAAGTTTTATTTTTATTTGCAACTATCATGCACATTCATGTGTCTATCGGCACTGTAACACTAAACGTCCAGTACAGTAACATTCACTGTGAGGTACTTCATAAATATATTTTTTCCTCCATAACTATCAATCAGTCTCGGGTAGTTTCAGGCCCCGTGGGATCTGATACAAACTCAATGTTACTGAACTAAAGGTTATTCATTCTCTCTCTCTTTTTTTTTTTTTTTTTTTTTTTTTTAACATAAATGGCATACAATCAGTGCAATATATGCAAAACTTAGAACATTTACCTCTGTACAACTTATGTTGAACCATTTGTATTAGAACATACAGGGTCATCCAGGGTATATATAAGACGCCCAAAACTTTTTTTTGTGACCCCAGTACAAATTCTTTCCCCAGTCGAAGCGTGGAATCAGTACAATCATAAAAATGTAAGCTATGATCCAAGTGTGTCATATTATTAATATTTTCTTGTGTAGAGACACAGCAAATAAATTATATAATAATAATTCTTCACCGAGGTCAAATCATGTTTATGTATTTATTTTTTAAAGCTAAAAGCAAGAACTAAGTCTCATGCAATATTTCCCCTGGATGACCCTATTGCCAGTTCACTCTGATATTAAAAAACATGTTTACAGGTGTTTTTAATGTACATTTTTAAAATCACATCTGAATAGATTCATCAAGTAATTTAAAACACCACATACAATGATGGAGTTAGACATTGATATATTCTGCAGACTTTACAAACATGAAAACACTTGTCACAGATTCACGCTGGCTGGCCTATTTAAAAAAAAAAAAAAAAAAAAAAAAAACACATTTTAAAGGATTCCATACAATTTTAAATTAATTTGTTATTGATTGTCGTGATAAGGTTTTTATTCTTTGCACGGGAAAAATCAGACTCAAATGTGGCTAATTTGTCAAATGTTTATCTTTGTGTAAAAATTAAAGGGTTGAATTATAAAGGCTCTGCTGACTCTTGCTTTTTTTGTCTTTATCTTCCAGATATAGGAAATGCACACATTCCTTTCACACTGTACTGATTGAGGTTAGTGCTGGAATAAAATGGTGTTAATCATGAATGGAAGAGTCTATAGCCATTTGTTCCATAGTAGTTCTTACAGTTTGAGCAGATACTGCAACTTCTTTAATGGCAAAATGCCAGGAAGCCAGCAGTGAAGCAGTACTTTTCTGTTCTTAACTGAGAATAATTCCTGTGGGCACCAGCACATGTTAGCAGCGAGCCCAAAGATTAAGGTAACTTACTGGCTGGCTATTTACAGTGTTCACCAAGTCACTATGCATGCATACTGTACACCACAAAAGTCAAAAGGGATCTGTATATTTCACCACATACAGCATGATGGATTTGATGTGAAAAAAGCTTTTCCACATTGCTCATTTACAAGCACACCGTGAAGCATCTAATTTAAGATGCACTCTGAAACATGTTTCTGTTCATCACAAAAAAAAAAAAACTGTGATTTTACATACATCTACCAAGTTACTGATCAAGAGGACTGAATAGCAATGCTCCTGCTGAAAAGCTCATTTCTTTTCACCCGCTGAACTTCACAACGTGTCTTAACCAGCTACTGAAACCTGGAGGCAAGGGACCAGCCTGGGAAGTCTCTGTCGGCAGCTTGACCAGTAGTGGTCATTGGAGCGTGGTGAGGCTAGCCCAACGCAATCATCACCAATGCTGTGGAAAGCCAATGCAGTAATCCATGTATGTCACAATATCATCAACTGCAGTGCCTGACTCCCTATAATTGTTACAGTTATGACATGTGAACAGGCACTGACTCAGAAATAGAAACAGAAATCATAATTAAAAGTTCATCAGAAACCTGAAAAATGTGCTGGCATCTTATCAGAGGAGTGTAGTAATGAAACATTGAGATAAAGCTTATTTGTATGCTGGAAAATATGAAAGTGCACATCGTATTCTACCCTTGTTTGAAACATAATCCTCAACTTTGTACAAAGTAGACATTAAAATTACTAGTTTATCATTTATACATATATGCCTCAAAGCCAAATTATCGCAAAAATCCAGTGCTAGCTGTATATAATGGATGTCAGAGCAGTGTGGCCTTCTGTAACTGAGGTGGACATGTATTCAATGGGGCTTGCCATTTGTTTTTAGTTATTTATGATACAGTAGTTAGCCTGCTTTATTTCATCCCAGGATTCAAGAAAAAGAAATTGTATAGTGTATAACAAAATGGCTTATCAACCTTGAAGGTCCAGCCCATATTACATTTGTAAAAAGTTAAAAGAAAAAACAGAAAGAAAAAATGTCACTTCATGCATGTTTTTGAAATTTGAATAACAAAACCCATAAATAATATAAAGGTTGTATAGTACGCAAGTTTGGAGTTCACTACTTCAGGCATAGAATATGAGCTCTGGTATCTGTCCGCCTTGCACACCTGTTCCATTGGTGCTGTCTGAGGAACACTGAAACTGGAAGGTCACTTTCCCACACTGCACCTCTGTCATGCCTTCCTGCCCAAAGTAACTCAGTTCATTCCCATCGAGAACCACGCTTGCTGTATAAAAAGTGTCAGGCTCAATCTGCACTGGGTATTCAAACCAGACAGGGAAGGTGTTGCTCGACCCGTCAGAGAAATATTTGCTCACGTTTGTCCCCAAGATGACCCCTTGCCGTTTGAGTTCGATCTTGGTGCTGTATTCCGCTGATCCGCAGCTTGAGCCATACAGTCCGAAGCCAGCAATGAACACTCGCTTGTCCACTGCAAACTGGATACTGTCGCACCTTCCCCGGTAGCGCCACTGGTTGCTACGGTACGCGCATGACTGGAAACGGTGGCAGCGTTGGGGAACCAAGCCTTTCCTAGGGTTGCTCACAAACTCCAGGTCTGGTTTCTTGGCAGCAGTGTACCAAAGGAAGATGTCGTTGGTCTCATTGAGGGTAAGGACGCCCGACTGGGCTGCTCCATTGGCAAAGTCATCCAACGCCATGGTAGGGATGCGTACAAGGTAAACAGCCTTGCCCAACACCTTGCGCTTGTTGTCAATGGTGACAGTCATTTCCTGCCTTTGGCATTCAGCCTCGGCCCAATTGAGTGTTGCTTCAAAGATGACAATCTCTTTAGCGTTGAGAGTCTCCCTCCTGAGGATGCTCTCCAGTGTCTGGGAATCAATGTCACAGAAGCCCTCGGATTTTAAAGCAAGCTCGGCTTGCGCATCGATCACCTCCCAGCAACGCTGGGTCAGGTCGGGCTCCTCGAACAGGCAGCTCTGTGACAGCAGCACACAGGCGTTCTTGGCGCTCAAGCTGGTCTCCAGGAAGATGACACAGGCACGTGCCAGGTGGGGGACAATGTACTTCTTAGCAGCATATAAGGTAGCCAGCACTGTATCAGCACTCAGATCAATCTCATCACAATATATGTACCTGCAAGAAATCAAGAAAGACTTCCATATTCAAGTTTTCACATCTGACAAGAGGTGCACATTACATTTGTGTGGATCAAAAAAACAATAAATGGTTAACATTCAAAAATAGGTGTATTTGATACGCTATTCTCAGTTTTATTATGAAACAACTGAGGGAAGCTACACTGCAAAAAAAGTAAATACAAATAATTAATACATTTTATGGGATGGATTGAAAATAAAGTTTTTCAACAGTACAAGGGACATACACCAATTTTACATCTTGATACGTTGATGACATATTTGGCATCTCAGTTATCACTACTGAAGCTTTAATGGATTTCATACATTTTATTGACCAGTCTCATCCAGCTCTAAAGTACACATGGAACATTTCTAAACAAATTTCTTTCTTAGACATTACCATCACAATTTCTAATTGTACCATCAATACTACAATTTTCTAAAAAGAAGCAGACTCTCATTCATATCTAAGATACGACTCCTCACATCCCAAAGCTTGTCGCAACTCCATTCCATACTCCCAATTACTAAGACTGAGACGCATCTGCAGTGATGACTGTGGGTTTTCTGACACTACACTTAGAGAAGCTCAGTTAAGTGTATCGACAATAAACAGAAAGAAAGAAAGCTTTGTACAAAACCAAAACACAGAATACCAACAATCTTATTCCCCTTGTTCTTACTTATCCTATGACCAAAAAAGCACAACACATCATACAAAGAAATGTTAGCATTCTTCAAGAAGATCCTTCTACAGCTCCCATTTTCAATAATCCTCCTCTAATGTGACACAGAACAGACACAAATCTAAGAGCGCACCTGGTCTACCGTAACATTCGACCCAATCTAGACAGTTCTAAGGGTACGTTTCCATGCAACAAGTCATGCTGTGCTACTTGTAAATACGTTCACAGCAACACAGTAGTTAAGGGAGCAAAATCCTCATTTACTATCCATAATACTTTTACTTGCATCAGTAAAGGAATATTATATTGCATTGGCTGCACCAAATGTAACAAGCTGTATATTGGTGAAACAAGAAGGCGCTTAGCTGATCGCCTCGTGGAACATCTGAGAAGTATATGAATTAACACCTCTACCTTTCATGTCGCCAGACATTTTAACAGAGATGACCACACTAAAGAGGACATCACAATTTGTTTGTTAGTTATGGAATTAATGTTGTCAGGAAGCAAAAAGAATGTGAACTTATTTTCAAACTAGGCACTTCGGAGCCATTTGGAATGAACATTCTATTCTGAGATCATTAACATCATCAACATTCTGGAATTTTGTTTAAAAGACTACTTGTTTGTTTTTTTATCAACTTCTTAAAGTACTGTTTTTTTTTGTATTCACCCGATGAAGGACTTATAGTCTGAAAGTTCCTGATAATTGATTTTTAATCAATTATTCTACCTTTTTAAGTACCTAAAATATCCTTTTATTTTTTCGTTATATATATATATATATATATATATATATATATATATATATATATATATATATATATATATATATAGCTCAAAGAGCCAGCTGCCCAACGTTTCGATATGTTGTACATATCTTTCTCAATATATATATATATATATATATATATATATATATATATATATATATATATATATATATATATATATATATATATATATATGATATAATATCCATTGGACTTTAACAATAATTGACTCCCCAGCAAGAACTGCTCCAAATTGTATGTCCACTTTACAATAGTTGAGCAGTTACTGAATTTAAGGCTCTATCCCACATTACATCACTTTAAAAGGCAAGAGATAAATAAGTTATTAATGATTAAGGTTTGAGGAACCTCACTATATTTTCACTAAACACAACCTTCTGAATTTTCAGTGGTCCTTTTTTCATCCAACCAAACAAGACACAAATTCATTTTTTAATCTATTTAAAAAGATGTTACTTTCACCTGGTAAAGCTCCCGGTTTTCTTTTCTATCAGTGTGCTGTGAACTTTCACAACTATTGTAGTTGTCCACAAATGACACTTTAATTATATATTAAGCTCATTTAAATGTACGTTATACGTTGTTCAACTTGCCAAATGAAAAAAAGTACTTTACAACCAAACCCTATTACTATAATATATATTTGAACACTGATAATGCCCAGTTTCACTAGTGTTAGTCAATGTATTTAGTATGCTTTTGTACACAGAGTTCTTTAAAAACTAAGCCTTTTGGTTATTAGGTCACACTTTATTTGGTCCGCTTTATTTTAAGGGCCATTTTTTGTTAACAAACAGCTAAAACATGTTAATGTATATTATGTATTTTCTGTTAACTTAATATATAATAGGCCTGCTAAAACTGCAAACACCAGAGCCCTATGGATGACCAATCAAACACCAGAGCCCTATGGATGACCAATCAAACACCAAAGCTCTATGGATGATCAATACCCAGTCGATCATATGCTTCAAAATTGGTTCAAACTGTTACTGTAGTAATGTTTAGCAAATTAAATCAGGTTTTTATTAACTCTAACCCTGTTTGTTAACAGTTTGTTTAATGTTTGTTAACAGTTAATAAACAAAAAAAAAAAAAAAAAAAAAAACGACCCTTAAAAAAAGCGTAACTGGTTATTATAACCTTAATTGAAATTAGCAATTCAGAACATTTTTTAGTTCTGTATTCTTTGTTTTTATATTTCTTGGCTGGGCTTAACTCATTTAATTTATTTTAGTAGCTGATCATTAATTTCAAAACATCTTATCTTTTTTCTGCCTGTTATCAAAACTACTTCACCAGCTAACAGTAAGCGCAGTGTTTCTTACATCTCAGTGTGCTTTAACTTGTTCCACCTACACAGCTCAGCCCACTCAGTTCCCAGAAAATATAATGTATAGTCATGAAAGAGTGGAAAAGGCTCAGTAGCCTTCATCTCCCGTGACAGTGTGAAAATGAAAAGCTTGCTGTAGATCTTACTGATCTCTCAGACAGTTTGACAGGTTAATATATGTTGGCAATGCCATCACAGTTAGGGAGATCAAAAGGAACAATACATCATGCAACAATGATGCCAAACTCTTGAGCTGATTTATAAAAGTTGCTTGCCAACAGTACAGAGAATTTCATTGCCGGGTGAATGATCACAAATGCTTCTTTAGTTTATCCTGATCGTTGGACAATCTTGCAGCATAGATACACTGAACTGCAGCGTATAAAATATACAGGGAACTTTAAATTGACAAGGCAATGGGAACTGTCCATGTGTTATTGTTCTACTCCTGTTGATAGTTTGCAATACGTTTTGAGGAGGAAAAGCTAACAGGGGTGATATTGAAGATTTTTAAATCCAAAACTATTGCACTGGTTAAAGTCTTCCAGTCTTCATAAATGTTGCAGTGCAATTTAGAACACAATATTTTCTCCACAAGTGTGTGCATATATGGTAGATGTTTCCAATTTGTTGTAGCACTGTAGTCTATAGTGCTTTGAATGCAGCATGCTGCGTGTAGTGCCATCTACACTAAGCCTTGCCTCATTTATGCAAAACAGACCCAATCATGCGACAAATCCAGTCAAGACATGACTGAAATGGATTGGACCAACCGCACCTGGTTAGAACTTTCAGTGCCAACTGCTGTAACGTCAACGCCACCAGTATCAACCCCAAAAGGAAATTAGTGTTACAATATAAAACAATGGGACAGTTTTATCAAGGCTAATCAAGGTCATTCCAGCTCTATCTTCCTACCATCTTCTAAACTGTCTAACATAATTAATTTAACCTCCATCCTGGAATAAAGAAAGAAACATGTTAACATTTGTAAGATTTTTTGTGGCCAAATGTTTTATCAGTACATTTCTTCTAAAGGCACTACATAGTTGAACAGTATACAACAGCCATTGAGTTATAGGACCATATGGGGCAAGTGCAGAGACATTTTCTTAGTGGAGTAAAGCAATTGTAAAATTTGGTTTTCAATGACACCTACTTCAGCATAGCAAGAAAGGCAGCAGGTTCCACATCTGGGATTCTAATTTCATCCTTGTCCTCTGCAAGCTCTCCATAAAACATGGCATGAAAGACAGAGCTTCCAACAGCCAAGACATACTTAAAAAAAAAATAAGAGAAAAAGGAAAACAAATTACAATAAAGATCAGAAGTTTTCAGAATCATATTGACATTATAGGTGACTGCAAAATCTTAGTTGCAGACTCCTTTTTAGGATTTCTAGTCGAGTCCTCAAACCTCAAGTCTGAGTCTGTGTCCGGGTCCCGAGTCCGAGTCATCAGTGTACAATTCCGAGTGCGAGTCACTATCATTCAAGTCCGAATCCGAGTCACGAGTCCGAGTCCTTGAAACAAACTCAAATCAATCATCATTCAACTAGTCGTAGTAGTGGAGGAACAGTTTACCTAACAAATGTTGTCTAATATTCCTCAGTAAAAATGCACAAATTATAAAAAATAAAAATATAAAAAATGATTTATTTTTTCTAGCTAGATTATTCTTATCTTATTTTCTTTTGGAATTGGAATACAGTTTGAATGCACCCGAAGTTTACAGATAAGCTTCAAGTTCAAGTTTGTGGACGTTGTTTTTCACTTTGATAGAAGCCGTGATCTGGACTATAAAGCTGGTGTAGTGTTAGAAAGTGGTGCACCATCAGAATGTGGTATGCCTACCACAACTTGATTCATGTAATGACAAAAAATGAAATGGTACAATGTCATATTTTGGTAAATGTGCAATCAGTTGCGATCTGATGGGTGTTTTCCTATTGTCTAAAGAGGTACAGTTACCATTAATTATAGATATTTTTTTTGCAAACTTAAACTGGCAACAGACAATTTCTCTAAAAATAAAAAAAAAAACAATTCATGAGAAGTCCACCGCAAAGTTGCACAAGTAAAAAAAGAAAGTAAAAGACCCAATGTATTGCACATGATAAATATCTTAATACTGTTTTCTTAATGGTGGAAAAATACATTAAAAACGATGTAAAAGACTGGAAAATATGATAAATTAAATTAAAAAAAAACAAAAAAAAAACGAAATGACCGAAAACAGCATAACGTACCATATCAGAATGGGTGCTTCCCTGCTTTCTTAGAGGAAGTTGTTTAGGCATGGGCAACTACCGCTTAACACGTACCTGAAAATAACACTACACAGGTAAGAAATTAAAGTTACTTTCACCTCTGACTATACCATCTACTTTGACTTCAAATCGGGTAAAATCTGATTTAGTCATTGCCAGAATTGTATATATACTGTGTTCTTAAATACTAAATTTAGTATTCTTTTTATTATTTGTTTTGCAAAACAGAAATGTTATGTTTCACTTTCATTGCATTTGCACTTCTATTAAGTCTGTAATACAATGATGCATTTGCAAGATTGTGCTTCAGTTCATTTGATTTCAGATCATGTATTTTTTTATCTTTTCTCTTTTACACAAAAACATTATGTTTCTGTATTTCTCAAAGGCAGCTGGTGGCCAAAATGTAGGTGAGGGCTGATGCGGCTATCGACAAGATGAAAAAAATAACAATATAAAATATTATATAAATAATACAAATCTAATGTACGATACATTTAATAACCGAAACAGGCAGCATTGGTCGGTAAATTAAACAAACAAACAAACAAAAAGACAAAAAATAAAATTGCCGAACACAGCAAGATGTTACTGAGCTTAAGTTAAAGACCTGCTGAAGGGCGGAAGCCTCGGGAGAAAAAGGGACAGACAGCGCAAAACAAAAGCAGATTAAAACTGTGAAATGAACAAAGTCGAACAAATAAGACAAACAACATTAAAGTTAGACTCATTTTATTTTAATATTTAAACAGCTTAAACGTTTTCATTCTTTCTGCAAACTAACACACTGTGCAAGACTTAAAAGAGACAAAGTCGTGCTGCTCATATTTACAGCCTTTGTTGTCTTGACACGTGCGCTGATTGCCTGATCACCGTGTTCGTTAACCGGCTAGCTGCTACTGCACATGTGCACGGCAGATTTGGGTGCTCGCATTTCTGAGTGAGCACAGCCCAGCTTCAGCCCATTAAACGGTGTTGATGATGTGCCAGTATCATGTGAGAGGGGAAAACTAAACGCACATTACCCAGAAGAAGGGAAGCACAATTCTAATAAGAGACTGGGGGTTGAGAGAGCAAGCGAACACTGTTACCTGGCTGCCCCTGATATTTCCCCTTTGTGTAGGTTCATAACGGAATGAAAGCATGAAGTTCACACAGACAGATTTCTAGGTTGATGCTGTACAGCATATTGGTAATGTGTTTTTCCCGCATCCATAATAAATAATTTTCATTTTGGTAAATTAAGTGGTATTCTGTCATTTTTTGGCTATCAGTCCTTCTGTCCTATCCGTCTGATATATCTGTCTGTTGTCGGCAGGCAATTTTCGACTGACTTTGCCAGGCAAATTCAAATTGACATTGCTTGCAAACAGTGATGGCATGTGCTGGAAACGAGCGGAGATTAGAAGCAAAAACACAGAATACGTAATCACACGGTGACTTTCTGATATGAAATTAAGAAGCTGTAAGAGTATGATTATAACTTATATGATTATAACTTTATTATTTTTCATTTGTTCTTGTTTTCAGTAAACTCAATGCAGTTTTAGAAATGTATCTCTACAGTGACATACAAACTTAGAACATGGTTTAAAGCAGTATAGAGAAATAAGCACTTAGCTGTTTACTATGCTGAAATCATATATTCCTTAATAGGAACATAGTTGGGTTTTCTGTGGGGGTATGTTTACAGCCAGTTGGATTTTAGTGGGGGGGGTGTTTACGCTGCAACCTACATCGCGTCCAGTTTCTTATTCTTACTATGATTGGCTGCAAACACAACAGGGCTAACCAGTGATTGGATAATGTTTTGTTGGGTGGGTTTTTATTGTGCACAGGTTTCCTAGTAACTGTAACATTATTTGTGTAATAAAAAATAAAAAAAGGACTAGTCTTTAATATCTCAGAGTCAACAGAGCTTTGAACTACTGGCAAAGGTTTAGAAAAGATGAACAAATTATGTGATAAATGAAAAGTCAATTCAACTGATCTAAACAGTGGCAAGTCTAAATACTGCCTCTCATTAAATCTCTCTACTGAAGAAGCCAAAAAATAATGTTAGATTTTAAATTTTCATAGTCTTTGTACAGAAAACACCAGTTTGTAATGATCTAGTGGCATTATTTAGATGTGTTTTACTGAATTGACTTTAACCCCACTACACTGTTAATTCTTCACTACCAATCAAGTTAATTATAAAAATTGTAAATCCCTTTAGTCTCGGAGTATGCATTATTTAGATCACCCGGTCATGCCAATTAAAATCTCTGCCTTGCACTTAAATGAACAAGAGAAGAGGTCTAACTAATACAGAACCTCAAAACAGAGGCTTTACCTTGATTTGTCTCCATTAGCTTTTATGAAAGCCTGACATACTCTTGGAGGACTGTATTGATGTTAAACGATAGAATCCTTCCCAGAGACAAAATGGAGTTGTATCGCTTATGCATCTGCTGCATCCTTGACCTAGAATATCTCTCAATAGCTGGGTCCCTCTACCTGCCAAGTTTTACTGCAAAATATATTTACTGTTATAAAAAACATACCTTGATTATATACAGAACTTACGTTATTTTAATGTGATATAAGAAACAGCACTATCGATGAACAATTTTGGTGTAGCTGTGTAGGACTGATTACTGAAGACATTTCAGTTTACATCCTAATGCTGCTAATAATGCTTACTCTGTGTCCTGGCAACCGCCGAGTCCCTCCAGGTAGACCAACCACAAAATGAACATCTGCCATCAATTCATTGTTAAACATCACTGCATTTCTGGAAAACAGAGAAACAGGATATTGCATCTAAACACCTGTGTATGTATAACTACCACGTATAAGCTATAATTTCTCCCTCCCACCCCTTCAGTCCCCCCCCCCCCCCCCCCCTCCCCCGTTTAACAAATGTCTTTAAATGTTCTACAACAGAAGCAAGGCTAAAGACGTGCAGTTGTTGTTTGTGGAATGCATATACTACTGTTGTTCAAAATGTAAATGGAATGCATTTATATTTTCATTACTATACTACACCTTTATTAAAATGCTAATTATTTCTTCAGGACTGATGGACAAGTTTAACTAACACGACTGCACTCATTCAGTCTGCACAAATGCGTTTTTCTCAATTAATTCATTCTATTCATTGATTATTGCAAAAGCCAGGATTATTTAATGTACGGTTGCCACACTACAAGAGTCCATTAACCATGTTAAATGGATTCAAACATGTTTTAAATATGGATTCATTTATAGGCACAGATTGGGAAAAAGGTTCCCTTAATCTGCAAATCTGAGAATAACACTAGCTTCAATATCAAATGAAAGATTATAACTCTGCCATTTAAACATTTATTATCTAGGACCAAGAACAACTTCTGCATCTTGTGAATATCGACTTGCACTTATCACTGTGACAGAATATCAAGCCACTGCAGTCATCACTACATTATTAATTACTGTAATAAACATACAGATGAGTGTAATGGAAAGACAACTCTCTGGGCCAGATGATTATATTTCACAATACAAAGAGTTTGTGTTACTTTAAAGCTGCAGTGTTGTATAATTGATATATACGCTTGTATATGCTTATAGATACAGAATATACAATATTTATATGCTTCTTTATCACACTCTTACATAGCCGTCTATCTAAGCATGCTTTAATCTTTAGAGACAAGCTTTACACTGTGATTCTAGAAACAGTTGCAATACTCAACTACAGTACTACTGCGGCAGGTAAAGGTTATTTACTGCCTACCATTTATTTTATTACTACTGAAGAAGCAAAACAATTATTACAAAAGGAGATTTTTGCCTTGGTTTGAACATTTAACTTCATCAAATATATTAAGCAGGATATTCATTAACATGTTCATTTGATTATTTGCGTACTGAATTATTATAATTTTTTTTTAATAATAATATTAATAATAAATTAAAAAGGGGTCACACTAAACACTTTTATATCAGATAAAGAAAATGAACCTAGGACACTGTCATTACAGTCAGAACTCACTAAACTGAAATGATTTAGAAAACAAATACTAAACGGGGATGTCTCCCTTTCACATACCTCTCTCGGATAGTGGGGTACAGCCCTTGCCAGTTAGTAGCCGGGATAGTGTTATTGTTATTCAGATTTTGCTGATAGTTCTGGACGGTGGTGGTGCTGGCTGGTTTCTTAGTGGGAAAGATCTCAGAAGCCATCTTCTTCTTTTTCTTAGTTTTCACAGTGATTATTTCATAGCACACTGGCGGCAATTTGGAGTTTGTAGGGCTCCCCTTTTTGTTACTTTTCTTAGACCTGATCTTCACCGACTCTGGAAGCATCAAGAAGAAAGTGAGACATTTCATGTTCCTTCCTTTGGCATCTACCATGAGTGTGTTTAGCTGCTCAGATCAGCAGTTGCATGCAAAAATCATCAAGGAGAGAGACTCCAAAATTGTTCAATGAATCAAACAGTTAACAAGTGAAGTTCTTCCTATTCTTCCCCCAGGCAGGCCAAGCTGACCTTTACTCACAAGTACAGTTCAGTCATCTGATAAAGAAATCAGGTCTTAAGTTTGCTCTAGTGCTTGACAGGCTGTTTTACTCTCCATCATTGTAACTTATCAAACTTCTCTAGATTTAGATTTGCTGCAGAAGAGCTATGAGCCCCACTTTTGCATATGGAAACCCTTTGATTTTGTCTGATATGCCTGCTACTCTGTGCTGGGCTGTTTTGCTGACTAGAGGAGTTGAACGGACAAGAAGAGTAGAAATTGTAACCCTGCAGCAGGAGTCAGGCAGCCAGCAATTCTAAGCCAATAGCTGGAGTCATTGTTTGTGATTGGACACAGCAGCTTGGTGACACCTACTGTAATATGCAGTCCACTCCAATTAAAGAGATAGCCCTCTTTTTTTCAGGAAAGATGTCTCATGTACTTATAGTAGTCTATAAATATAAATAAATCAAATTGCTTTGTATTAAGGTTAGTATAAACATAGCACTGTGCATGTGAATAACGTTAAAAAAAAGAACTTTTTTTTTTGTAGTTTAATTGTTTAGAAAACAATGATTTAAAAATCTAGATGAATATTCAAGTGATTTTTAAAAATACACATTAATGTATACAGAATTAATTTCTTCACTACAGAGATTTTGTGAAGCCAAGCCCATTTTTTCATCTTCCTGCCCAGTTAGCTCACACTTGTCTAGGAAATTATTCTGCAAGTTTGCAACATTGGCAGTAGAACAAATCAACATGAATAATAATTTTTAAAACAAATGTTAAAGCAGCTGCTTGGGTTTTGAGTTAAATAACTGATACCTTATAAGGCCCTAGAAGAGAGCTTTCTATCTGTGATCTACACTTGTAACGCAGAATCTTAACAATATAGACCTACTTTGCCAACTAACTGTATAAATTGACTGTGGAGGTGGGGACAGAAGCCTAGTAGCAAAGATGGTTTCTGCTTTCAAGCAAGTAATTGACTTGATTTAATATACTTTGTGTTTATTGTAGTCTGTTAACATTGTGAATTTATTAGTCGCCACTATGCTCGGAAAGTGGACTACACACATCCGACATACAGAGTGTAGGTAGAAGTTCACTTGGATTGACTGTGGAACTTGACTGCCTGCTTACTGCATTCAGATCTCCTGACTGCTTCCTCCCTTGTAAAATCTGCTAGCCACAATGCCACTTGAGTCAAGCAGGCACACGACTATCATCTGCAGCAGCAAGAGGTGATGACAACCTCAGGAAGCTAAAGGAAAATATTTTATGCATGTACACTTTAAAAACAAAACTTCTCTGTGGTCAAGAGAAAGATCTGGTCCATATGCCCATAACGTTGGGTAATTTAAATAAAGATGTGCTCTATATATATATATATATATATATATATATATATATATATATATATATATATATATATATATATATATATATATATATATATATGCGCATGTGGTTTAAACACACACACACAAATACATCACTGCAAGTGGTTTTCTTGGTTCTCTCAACATATCGATGAAGCTGTACCACTGGTGGACTGTAAATACATATGCTTAATTTCTTCTATTTATTATGTTTTGTTAAAAGACCAGCACATAAATGTTCTTCAAATACGGTTCAAACTGTACCAGGTGTTCACACTTAATATGGTAAGTCAGTGATTTGTTTTATTTTATTTTTAAACCACATGGGATATGCACATTTGAAAACCAGTAGATACAAGCTCTAGTAAATAACAGAACAATTAGTATGATTACTGTTCATATGAATGCAAGAAAATAATTTAAAATATAAGCACAGCTTCTATTTAATCTAACAAGAAATCTTGCAGAAGTAAATAATATGTGTATCCATGTGATGCCTCCCCTCTTCATAACATAGCTGTGCCATTCACAAAAAGTATTCTGTTTGAAAGCAATCACTGAACTTCAATGCAATTTTTAAATAGTCTTTGTTCTGCACTGGCTGTACCGGTAAGTCTCCAGGGTCAAACCATGTTTTTGACTTTCACTTTAAAGAAAATATTTGCTCTACTTACATTTAAACATATTTGCATATTTTATGTTCTTTGGAATTTTAAATTTGCCATTTTAAACATTGGATTTTCTGCAGTTTGAAATGGTTGGCATGTGTATTGGGCACGGTTGCTGTTATCAACAGGATTGAACAAGATAGTTTATCATCATTAATACCAAAGCATCATCTCCTGTAAAGATGACATTACATTACCTTCTTGTCTTTTTTTTCTTTTTTGACAATTCCAAAAAATCTTTTCAATTTGTTTTTTTACAGACAAATTTGCTGTAATAATTGAATAAATTGTCGCTCAGAATGTTCTTCAGTAAATGGTACGGCACCTAATGTCATACGTATAATTAAGGCAGAATGGTTTACTGCATGCACTTAGAAAGTGTGCAAGCCAAAACAGTCTGCAGCTGAATATATTTCATCAGTAGAATAATGTGTCTTAGATTATAAACAAGTACTTTGTTTTGGAAGGAGAGTGGGCGTTCGTGTTTACATTAAACTCAGCTGACGATATGTCATTGGAAATCCGAACATTTACCTTGCTTTCCTGCTACATACATTTCTGGCACAGGCGTAATACATTTCGTTTCCTGTGCCACTTCCACAAATAGACTGGTCCAAATAAGCCAGGGGTCAAAAATGCTATAATAAAAACACTGAAAAAAAGCTATCTTAACTAATGGTTTACTAGTTTTTTTTTCACTATTATGTAACAACAAAATAAGCTACCCCGTCCATATCAAAATAGTTCATTCCATTGTATGTTCAGCTGGCATTATTCCTTATTATTTTAAATTTAAAAGTCAACATATTACAAATAAACGTGAAAGTTTTTTTTTTTTTTTTTTTGGTAAATAACATTAAGGTCTTGTCTTCAGCTATAGGTTTAAAAAAGGACTCTATATATTTCATTTAATTTTACAGACGTGCACTTTCATGGAACCTACCAAAGGCAGACATACGGGTGATAAACATTCACTCGTTTTATAAAAACAAAACAAACAAACAAAAAAATAACCCTAATTATTATTTTAGAAGACAATACTTACCACTGTTTTAAGATTATTTTCCTTCCGAATGACCATCAAAAAATCGAACACGAACTACGACTGCAATTTTCAAGTGAAAAAACAAAACAAAACACAGCGTCTATCACATTTGTGGCCACAAAATATTTTTTGGCCGATTGACTCTCAGCAATAACATGGCAAATAAAATAAGCATTGTGTACTAAACTGAAAAAATCACTTAAAACATATTTAACCGTGAAGAAAATGATCAGTCCGCAAAGTTTTCTACTAAGTCAGGAGCTGATTGATTCAGAAACTATTGTTTCCGAACTGTGAGAATACGCAGACAGTACCAATGGTGCACCTGATCGGTCCCATCCGCTTATGGAAATGAATTACCAGGGTGAGGCTGACGGGACCCATATTGTGAAAATACCTGTTTTTACCTTTTATCTTTTAGTAATGCATTTTAACTGTTCTTTTTCCTATCACATTTCAAAATTATTGTACATTTTACTTTTTACTAAAACCAGCTGACAAATCATTATCAAACTTTTAAGTGATCAATGATTCTTGGTATTTCAACATGTTCCAGTGCATCGTGTGTAAAATACACATTAACTATAACTACGTGTATTTTAAATAAATAACTGTAAACATGTATCACATTTTTCTAACTGCATTCTGGTCTTGGTATTCAGTGCTAATATTTTAATGGGGCTGTCTGGGTGGCTTCCTGCGTGCATGGGAACTGTTCATCTGGCAATCAGACACACAGCAAACATGACAGACAGGAAACTGAGAGCAATCACCCAGATGTCACATCCTGTGGCCAGTTTCCCAAATCTGGCCAATCTTAAGTTTTACTGGTAAATACCAACATTTACCAAATAAGGTGGTAAATATCAGAAATTATGAAGACATAGATTGCTTTTCGGATATGTATTGGTTAATCTTTTGATTTACCAAAGTTTATTGGTAAATGCAGGTATATCACCAAATAATTGATTTATTCCTGCATATAAATGGTCAATTAACAAAATAATTACTACTGTTAAAGAATATATTTATTTCTGCATACACATGCTTAATTAACAAAACATCATTAATGATCTTACAAAAATGCACAATTGAGCAATTTAAATTAGTTCAAGATTGTACTGAACAATGTTATGATCCACTGATGTAGAACAACCAACATTGTAAAATGCAAATAAAATAATTTATACCTTGTTTTTTTCAACAGAAAATCACACTTTGGTTATGAGACAAAATGCCACAAGACAGGCAGTGAATAGATATATTTACTTCTTGCAGCATGGTAGACTCTTGTGGCACTTGGAGTTACGCAGGACTCCTGAAGCCTTACATTATAACTTTTTGTTGGAACACTTTATTGCATCGTTTGAACCCTTTCCCACCAGAAAGAGACAGCTAGAAACAATTCCCCTGTCATGCTGGCAACTACAGAAATGCGCAAAAGCGATTAGAATGATATTCTGTCATATATATTGTTACAGTAAAAGTTAGAATATTGGCAAATCTCAAGGATTTACTGGTAAATGTCAACATTTACCAAATAAAGCAGTAGATGTCCAAAATAAACATGAAAATGCTTTACTTCTGACATTTACCGGTAAATCTCAGGAATAACCAAATGCCTTTACCAATAAGCTTCGGTAAATGTTCAAAAGACCATATATTTTTTTTCATAATTACAGATGTTTAACACCTAAGATTTACCAGATTTGAACTTTTACTGTAACATATATACTGACCAAAACACTAAATGGTTTATTTTAAACTATTAACAGAAATGGTATATTTTAAGAGCAGCAGGAATAGCCACCCTTAAAATGAAAAAGTGATCAATTTGTCACTATAGCCTATATTTTTTATTGTACTGTATGTATGATGTTAATATGGGGTCAATGACGCATCACTGTGGAAAACACCAACAAAGATTTTTATTGAACTAAAGGGTGGTGATATTTATATCCACCATTTTTGAGATCTGTAAAATATACCCCATTACATCTTTGTGAAAAACACAAGGTCAGCAATCATGTGCTTGGCTATTATTTATGTTACAAAGGAAAAATAGCAAGCGTGAAATATCGAGCTTATAATCAGATAATTATGAAAATAACATTTACGAATGCCTTATCCTTGACATTAATGTTGTTCTCATCACTTTGATATCCTTGACCCAAATACAAATGGTTCAAATACTTATTAGGTCACGCATTTTAATCATTTGGAGTTTCAATATTTACATGAGGACAGTAGTCAAAACAAAATAACCACATCATTTGACATCACTTAGAAAAAAGTGACCTCAGAGACAGTGAACAGCCAGGGTAATATCAGTTAAGTGCATACTCTTATCAAATGATCTTCAATGACAATGCAATAATTCTTTACTTAAAAGAAATGGTGGCAAAAGGGCACTCTAGTACTGTATATATCATATAGTGGTTGCATTTTATTGTATCAGGGGCACAGTGCAATATTTCTCCCAAATATATTGTGCTTTCATTCCTGGTAGTGTTAGAAAATAGATTGGTTTTGCAATAGTACACAAATTTTGCTTCTCTAGTCTTTCTTTAAGAGCAGCTAATAAGTAGTGGACGCTCCAAATTAAAACTCATGTAGGCTTGACTTGACTGATCAGTTTGACTGAGTTTCTCAGAAACTGCAGAGTCCAACAAAATCGCCCTGTCTATGATGAAAAATCACCTATCGTCTGCGAGCAATGACAGGTTGTCAGAGAATAGAGCTCCCCTCTATTCTGGATGACAAGTCACTCGGAATCAACCAATAAACGCAACTGTTGATGTCACATGGTAAACATCATTCAAACAACCTGGAGAAATGGTGTCTGTAGTTACGTGGCAAGGGGAGTGCATTGAGAAATTGATAGATCTCTATGAGAAATGGAAGAAATTGCCGCTGAGATTAACATGTCAGGTGAGGTTTTGAAATGACATTTAGAAAAGGCATAGTTCATCCCTCACTAAACCAGAGATGCCAGGAAACAGACAGGTTGTACAAAAAACACACACACATACGTGCTAAATTTATTTGAAATAAATAGATCGTTGCCCGAAAAATAACATTGTTATCTCACAGCTGGCCTTAGTACAGTTGTAAACTCAAATAAATATCTACAGCTATAGCGCACTTCTTTATACTTAAGAGTATTTAAGCAATCGCGCCTATAGGTGCCGCCGTCTTTACTGTTTCTTGTTAGCTCAGCAGCTTTCAGGGTCTGTGAGTCCTGTTTTTAGAGTTTTTAGTAGTGGTGCTACCGTATTCCTTCAGATTTAAGACGCGCTTTTTAAACAATTTTTTGCTTCTCAAAAATAGCCTGTGTCTTAAATTCGAGTATAGTATAGTGATGCGTGTATTAAAATCACCAATAAAGGACTTAACTACCTGAGTACACAAACAGCAACGTGACTGCCTGCCGAGAAAAGACAACAACGGCATCTGCCAAATACACATACAATAACGTAACACTGCTGAGAAAAAAACGAACCAAGCTTCCTGAGGAATTCCAAGAGAAATGTTTACAATTTCAACATTTCTAACAAACAGTGCCAGCTTTGACTGATTGGAAATGCTGATCAGCCCCTGTATTTTTTGACATGCCAGTGTTGTGGAGTACTGTGTTGTGCTTGCTGTTGCCAGGATGTGTGATGCCATAAGTGAGTGATGGTATGTGTACAACAGTGATGCTTAAGGACAGTGCAGAGCACAATAAACAAACTCCGTGGTTAATCTACAACACTGTTTCGTGTCAGTTTTGTACGATACAACAGCATAATTGAGATTCTATCTTTGTAAATGCATATTTATTATTTTGTGGCCACACCTTTGTAGGGTTTTCTCATGTTGGCGGCTCCATCATAGCATTGACCTCTTAAAAGCTGAAAGTCCCAAGGCTAATAACATACTCTTGATCAATGTGGCAAGTGAAGCCCTGTCTGTCTCCAGCGTCCTATAGAAGCCAATAAACCACTCCTGTATTTCAAGTGACTGGTTTAAGAAGCGCACTTTGGGAGCGACTTGTTCGTGTTTTGACACATCCATTGTTACATCTGCAATGATAGAAAACACCAGCTTTTTTTTTTTTAACTTCATTTACGATTGAATCTATCACTTGTTAAGCATTAATTTCAATTATTTCATTCTGACACGAGCTGTGTAGGTAGGTCAAGTACTTCTCTTGGTTAACCATAAATCGTTGAATCTGTTCGTTGCCTGTACTTCGCAGTTTCATCAATTCCCACAAATTGCCTTGATTTGTGGAATCCATTCCCTCGTCATGTCCATTCAAAGGTATACCTTGGCGAGTACTCTCTATTACAGATTCTAAATATGCTTGGTTGTCCGCCACTGTTTTTTTTTCTTTTGACTGTCAAGCTGGGATGCAACACTCCCTATTTTACAGGACTGCAGCGTACCCTTCCATTTACCAACAGCTTCTAGGTGGGATTCACACTTTGAATGTTCCTGAAATTGTTTATTTGCTTTCTTCTATGTTTTAAAACCAAAATGCTGTTTCACTGTTTGGCCCAAAAGCAGAAAGCAGAAAGCTCTGTCATTACGTACACTGTATTCAAGCCATTTATACTCATTGTACCACACTTGCCTGAATTTTCTGGTTTTGATCCCACAGGCACTGGCTGGAAAATCAATTACTGGCTGATATAGGCCTTTTTCAGTTTATTTGAAGGCTGCATCCGGTCCATGGCAAGGGTCTCTTTTATCGATAGTTGCACTAACCTCTAGTATGAGCGTTGGAAGTATCATCACTCTCATTGCTATTAACATTCTGAAATCCAGAACTTCCAGAAGAGTCAGGTTCAGTTTCTGTTGATGTCTCTAGCATTGGTGATTTAGCTGTTTTGCTGAAGAAAAACTTCAAATGTTATTTTGTTTTTGCCATTTTACCTCAAAAAGTATTCCGTATTCCTTCGAATTTAAGATGCAGACCAAATTTACCACCCTCAAATTGAGAAAAAATAAATACTTAGTGTAGATACTTAGTGACAATCCTCTAGCTTACTATGTGCACTGCTATGCTCATATTTTAAATCTGTGCGCAGTGGACATGGTTTCCTGTATTCCAGTTGTCCAAAATGCTTTCAGAATTCTCCAGGTTCTACGGAATTTCGTTGAAGTAAGCTCAAAGAGACATGCTGTCTTTGAAAAAATTATGTCAGAAAAAACTGCTCTTACAGTGGCTCTCAAAAGTATTCACCCCCCTTGGACTTTTCCACATTTTATTGTGTTGCAACATGGAATCTAAATGGATTTAATTAGGAATTTTTGCCACTGATCAACACAAAAAAGTCCATAATGTTAAAGTGAAAAATAAAATCTACAAATTGTTCTACAAATATAAAACAGAAAATAATTGATTGCATTCACCCCCTTGAGTCAATATTTGGTAGAGGCAAATTTATTACAGCCATTTGGATAAGTCTCTACCAGCTTTGCACATCTGGACACTGCAATTTTTGCCCATTCTTCTTTGAAAAATTGCTCAAGCTCTTCCGAGAGCCCATCAGATGAAAGTGCAGGTGCTCTTTCCACCACTTACAGCAAAATCAAATATTTTTCTTGGATGTTTAAAGATGGCATTTCTGACAACAGTAATGAGGAAGATGAGTGCACCCAGCTGGAAAAAATACTGTGATTCTTTCATGACACGACACTGGGTGACACCCTTCCGAATCTGTCAAAACTCTACGTGCTTTATTTAACTATCCCAATGACAACAGCATCGGCTGAGAGAAGCTTTTCTTCCTGCGACAACTGAAAACTTACCTGAGGACAACAATGACAGATGCTCGTGTTTCTAACCTAGCAATACTACTGGATGTTGTAACAAGGTTCTCAAGCAGAAAGGACAGGCGCCTACAGTTCTTTTGACAAGATAAGGTTACATTCCTTTTTGAAAGCATTTACATTTGCTTTGCTATCACAAAAGTATGGTCCTGTACGGACAGAAAATAAGGAGAACGGTATCTGTGAAAAATGACTAGACGGGTCCTGTTCTGCAATAATAACAAGATATGAAAAACATTGTTTACGTTTTAAATTTCAGTACCTTTTTAGGTACACTTTTCAAAATAAAGATATAATAGGATTATGTCATATTTTTGTTAAAGCATTTCATATTGGAAGCTGCAAGGTGGCGTAGCTATGTTTAATATGAATGGGAAGTTAGCACCTGACAAATCAGGAAGTTGCTGTTTTCTTTCTGATTAAGAAAGTCCGTTAGGCATCTCAATACTGTGGTGCAGTCGTTGCGGTGTCATTTTTTGGAAAACTTGCTATGTGATTAACAAATGCATTGTTATTTTTTTTTTTATCAGAAGTCGTTTATCTAATAATTTATCCCTGAGACATTTGGGTAATTAAAACTCCTTTGTCTCTTGACTGCTGACCCTGAACACCGCATACCAGCAGAACCTTTAAATTGTACCTCCACCCCCAATATCAACAGTTGTGCATCGCCTTTGGAGATATGTTATCTTCCCACCCATTAATCAACATCCTAAAACTGGATGCGTTGTCCCGCCCATTGAAGCAGACATAATGTGAAGAGGACGTTGCTGCTTGAGGAAATAGTTTGTGAAAAGGAGGTGTGACAAAGTGGTTGTTTTGTCACTTGAAATAACCTTCAGCCACCGGACGTATTTATTATTTACAAGAAAGTGATGAGCAAAAATCCCATCACCCCACACACAGTTCCAGGCTTCTCCTAAAGCTGTGTCACTTCAATATAGCTGGGTCATTCTGAACTTTAATATTACTCGTTATTGTACAGAAATAAAATTCATTTGAATCTATGAATTCAAGCAGTCTTTTATTCCTGTTCCTCGTCAGTCTTCACAAAAAAAGGAAGACAGCAAAATGTCAACTAAAAGGAAATCAAATTAAAATGCCCAAACAAACTCAAGCCAGTTCAATGGTAAAATCCACTCCTCATGTTTTTCCGCAAGAAGACTAGCTTGTCTTCGTTTTCTCAATCCAAAGCATTTCTGAGTTTTGTAAAAATATTCCCAGCAGTCAAAAAAATCCTCTCCACTGGTACAGAAGCAGCTGGAACAGTAAGAGATTTGCATGTCAGTTTAGCCAGTTGCTGGTATTTTGTACTGCTCAGTGCCTACCAGTTGAGTGGGTTACTATGAGTATCAGGATTGGGTTCAGTTAAGTACTTTTCAAATTCACAATCATTAATCTTGGCAAGTAGGGTGCATTCTGTGTTTCTTCAGAGTAGAAAACACAAAGCTGATTTCAGATCCTTATATCTTTATGTCCCCTCTTCCCTGCTGGAGTACCTTCGTCAATGTCAATGCAAGTTCATGAAGTTTCAATGTCTGTGTTTGATGATACAATTTCAGATGCTTGTGTTTTTTCACTGCCAGTGTTGGTAGGGATAATTACCTTATGCATTTCCTCCTTTACTATGCGATAGATTTGCTTTCTCATATCAGCATCAATGAACTGCAGTGATTTGTAGCGGGGATCTAATGCCACTAATCGTACGTTTTCTACATTGAATCTGGACCGAATCTCTCCAGCCACCACTGTTCTAAGGCGTTTTTCCCTGCTGAACGAGCTGCTGTTGTGGAAGGTTCATGACGCATTGTTGTTCTTCTAGTGCATTTCAAGCACAAGTGCTGTGCTTAAAGTGACTCACTAGGTGTAGTTCTGCCCCCAGTGATATACTGTCCGATTTCAGGCCGGCATTAACCGAAAGCTGTAATGAGTGTGCAGTACACGAGAGTGCAATGCAACTTTTTTCTCCAAGATTACGCATGTTTGAAGCAGTGTCATGACAATTGCAACTACTTTTGCCATGCAGACGCCATGTTTCTAGGATATATATAAGATCCGGCAAGTATGTCTGACATGTGCACTCCTATTTCAGTTGTTGCCAAGACTGCTGTTTTAAGCTCCCAATCATCAGTTATGTAGTCAACCATGAATGAAATGTAGGAATCTTGTGCTCTTGATGTCCAGCAGTCTTTTGCTAAGCTAACATGCAGAGCTTTATTCGGTGCATCTTGCAAGTTAAGGTCTTTTCACACTGAGCGTATCGTGTCAAAGCGTCTGCGTCTAGCGTATTTTGACGCCGTCAACTTGCTTTCACACCAAAGGCGTTCAAATAACTAGTATGCAAGAAACGGCAAACCTGTGATGCACAAGAAGTCGACATGTATTATTATTAAATTAATTACTACTCGTGTGTGAGCACTGTCCCTTAAAATAAAAACCTAAACAACTGCCATAGTTAAAACAAATAAATAAAAGAACACAGTGGAAATAAGTAAGAAAAAAATAACTGCATATTATTATTAATAATAATAATAATAATAATAATAATAATAATAAATAACAATGACTACCCTACTGCTGACTGTTTATGTTTCTCTACCTTTTCATTTCCAATGTCCGACAAGCTCTTCCATCAGTTTTTAACTGTATCTGAGTCACAAGATGTGCAAAATAAGTAAAACAAGCAGTACAATACTTTACTTGTGGTTCACTAAAGCACTTTAATCAGAACAGAACCATTAATGTGTTGCATATTTTAATATGTAGGCTACGGTTGAAGCAACTATTGTTTAAAGATATGTTTGTGATTGAAACACAGGGATCTATACTCACGCCGTTCTCCACAAATAAGTAGTAAGCATGTTGATGATTGGACATTTATGTCTTTATTGGCTGTCCTAAAATAAATAATGTAAACTATACATAAACATAAAGATTATATACATTATATTTATACATGTATTCATTTAATTCAGACAGAGTTCAGTCTCATTTTGTGTTGCTGTTCAAATATCCAATAAAGTTTTCTTTACTGTAGCTCTGTTTGTTTCCATTATCTTTAAGGAAACTTTTCATTTCAGCAAAATCTACTGTTTTAAACTACTCGTTTTCATTAGGCCGATCTCTGTTTGTGTTAATGAAATATAGTCAGGGCTACCTGTTGATGTTTGTTGTCATGTTGATGTGAGGGCGAGAGCTGGAGTGTGATTGGTTTGAGAGACAAATTTATGCCCGACGCACACGGAAAATTATGATAAGGTCTATTTTTGACGTTGTCGGTTTTATGGGACGCGGCTGGTGTGAAAGACTCCATAATATGTATTTTGTTTATTAAAAAAAAAAGAAAAAGAAAAAAAAAAAAACCTCTGGACTTTGACGCCTTGACACCTCAGTGTGAAAGGACCTTTAGCCTTCACAGTATCGTCAAGACGTTGTATTCTACACACCACAGAGGGACAGAAAGGCAATTTGTAGTCAAGCTCAATAAAAGACAGAATATGACTAAATCCTTGTCCTTCCAAACTTGAACTGGTAAACAGTCTACCGCATCATTTCTGCTACTAGGTGAGATATCTTGTCTGCCCTTACAGGATCACAAAAGCGATGGCGTACAAATTGTGTTATCCTGGGCTGACGCGCTGAGGATGTTTCAACCAGAGATGACTGAGCATTACACCCGTGGAACCTCCGCGATAACTGCATTTTACAGTATTGACCTCAAAATTTTAAAAATAGGTCAAACAGTTCTTCTATTTTTAATTTTGAATGAGACATTTTGTAGTTGCCTCTTCTGACTCGCACGACATCTACATGTACTGTGTTGCACGCCGTATATACGTATAATTAAAATGTTTTTATTTAATTTACCGTTTAAACTCTTCCAGCCTTAAGTGAAACACAATTAAAACAAAATAACAAACCGATTGACTAATTCCTTTTGTTTTTGTTTGGTATCACTGAGAAGTATTCAGGACTCGCAACACATGCCCCTCCACACAGAATACTTCCTGATTACTTCTCCCACTTCCTGGGTCATGACAGTTTCCTTTTGACTCTCTAGGAGGTGGAACTTAAGAACATAAGAACATAAGAAAGTTTACAAACGAGAGGAGGCCATTCGGCCCATCTTGCTCGTTTGGTTGTTAGTAGCTTATTGATCCCAAAATCTCATCAAGCAGCTTCTTGAAGGATCCCAGGGTGTCAGCTTCAACAACATTACTGGGGAGTTGATTCCAGACCCTCACAATTCTCTGTGTAAAAAAGTGTCTCCTATTTTCTGTTCTGAATGCCCCTTTTTCTAAACTCCATTTGTGACCCCTGGTCCTTGTTTCTTTTTTCAGGCTGAAAAAGTCCCTTGGGTCGACACTGTCAATACCTTTTAGAATTTTGAATGCTTGAATTAGGTCGCCACGTAGTCTTCTTTGTTCAAGACTGAACAGATTCAATTCTTTTAGCCTGTCTGCATATGACATGCCTTTTAAGCCCGGAATAATTCTGGTCGCTCTTCTTTGCACTCTTTCTAGAGCAGCAATATCTTTTTTATAGCGAGGTGACCAGAACTGCACACAATATTCAAGATGAGGTCTTACAAGTGCATTGTACAGTTTTAACATTACTTCCCTTGATTTAAATTCAACACTTTTCACAATGTATCCGAGTATCTTGTTAGCCTTTTTTATAGCTTCCCCACATTGCCTAGATGAAGACATTTCTGAGTCAACAAAAACTCCTAGGTCTTTTTCATAGATTCCTTCTCCAATTTCAATATCTCCCATATGATATTTATAATGTACATTTTTATTTCCTGCGTGCAGTACCTTACACTTTTCTCTATTAAATGTCATTTGCCATGTGTCTGCCCAGTTCTGAATCTTGTCTAGATCATTTTGAATGACCTTTGCTGCTGCAACAGTGTTTGCCACTCCTCCTACTTTTGTGTCGTCTGCAAATTTAACAAGTTTGCTTACTATACCAGAATCTAAATCATTAATGTAGATTAGGAATAGCAGAGGACCTAATACTGATCCCTGTGGTACACCGCTGGTTACCACACTCCATTCTGAGGTTTTTCCTCTAATCAGTACTTTCTGTTTTCTACATGTTAACCACTCCCTAATCCATGTACATGTGTTTCCTTGAATCCCAACTGCGTTCAGTTTGAGAATTAATCTTTTGTGCGGGACTTTGTCAAAAGCTTTCTGGAAATCTAAATAAACCATGTCATATGCTTTGCAATTATCCATTATCGATGTTGCATCCTCAAAAAAATCAAGCAAGTTAGTTAGGCACGATCTCCCTTTCCTAAAACCATGTTGACTGTCTCCCAGTACCCTGTTACCATATAGGTAATTTTCCATTTTGGATCTTATTATAGTTTCCATAAGTTTGCATATAATAGAAGTCAGGCTTACTGGTCTGTAGTTACCTGGTTCAGTTTTGTTTCCCTTTTTGTGGATCGGTATTACGTTTGCAATTTTCCAGTCTGTCGGTACCACCCCTGTGTCAAGAGACTGCTGCATGATCTTGGTTAGCGGTTTGTAAATTACTTCTTTCATTTCTTTGAGTACTACTGGGAGGATCTCATCCGGCCCAGGGGATTTGTTTATTTTAAGAGCTCCTAGTCCCTTTAACACTTCTGCCTCAGTTATGCTAAAGTTATTTAAAACTGGATAGGAACTGGATGACATGTGGGGCATGTTGTCAGTATCTTCCTTTGTAAAAACTTGTGAAAAGTAATCATTTAACATATTTGCTATTTTTTTTTCTTCCTCTACGATTTTGCCATTTGTATCTCTTAAACATTTAATCTCCTCTTTGAATGTTCTCTTGCTGTTGTAATATTGGAAAAACATTTTGGAATTGGTTTTAGCTCCCTTAGCAATGTTCATTTCTATTTCTCTCTTGGCCTTTCTAACTTCCTTTTTGACTTGCGTTTGCAGTTCTGTGTACTCTTTCTGCGTACTTTCTTTTTGGTCCTTTTTTAATGCTCTGTAAAGTGCCTTTTTTCGCTGAATATTTTTTTTAATTGATCTATTAAACCATTTTGGCAATTTAGTTTTACATTTAGATTTGTCTACTTTAGGGATATAATTGTTTTGCGCCTCTAGTACTACATTTTTGAAGAACAACCATCCTTCTTCTGTGGGTGTTTTCTCTATTTTACTCCAATCTACTTCTGTTAGTCTCTGTTTCATGCCTTCATAGTTTGCTTTTCTAAAATTGTAAACCTTAGCTTTAGTCTTTACTTTTGGGGATTTAAAAAACACTTCAAATGAGACCATGTTGTGGTCTGAGTTTGCCAGTGGTTCTCTGACCTCTGTTTTAGTTATTCTATCTTCGTTATTTGAAAAGACTAAATCAAGGCATGCCTCCCCTCTAGTGGGTGCCTTCACAAATTGTGTTAGGAAGCAGTCATTTGTCATTTCCACCATTTCTATTTCATCCTTCGCGCTACCCACCGGGTTTTCCCATTTTATTTGGGGGAAGTTGAAATCCCCCATTAGTATGGCTTCTCCTTTGCTACACACATTTCTAATGTCATTGTATAACAGATTATTGTGCTCACCGTCTGAATCTGGCGGTCTATAGCATGCTCCTATTATTATGCCTTTTGAATTTTTGTCTGTTATTCTGACCCATATTGATTCGGTTTTATTTTCTTTGTCCAGGTTTAACACCTGGGCTTCAAGACTGTTTCTTATGTATAGCGCTACCCCTCCTCCTCTTCTGTCCTGCCTGTCTTTCCTATACAGTGTATACCCACAAATATTATATTCGTCCCCATCACTCTCAGATAACCAAGTTTCTGTAACACCTATCACATCATAGTTACCTGTTAGTGCAGTAGCTTCAAGTTCTAGAATTTTGTTTCTGATACTTCTAGCATTTAGATAAATACATTTAATGGTTGTCTTACCTGAGTTGTTGTTCTTGTTTTGATGCGGTCTCCCTTCTGTTTTTTTGTTGATTTCTCCCCCCTTCCTTTCTAGTTTAAATGCTTCCGAACCTGCTCGAGGATCTTTTCTCCAAGTAGACTAGTTCCCTTGTTATTTAAATGCAGTCCATCCCGTCTATACAGATACTCCTCGTTGTAGAAAGTGGTCCAATGATCAAGATAGGTGAAGCCTTCCCGTGTGCACCACGTCTTCAACCATTGGTTTTGATTAATTATTTCCAGCTGTCCATATGGTCCTTTGCAAGGTGCGGGTAGTATACCAGAAAATACCACAGTTTTGGTTTTCTCTTTTAATTTCCTTCCTAGCTCTCTGAATTTGTTTTGCAGGGATTTTGGTCTGTCTCTTCCAATGTTGTTTGTACCGATGTGGACGACTACTACCGGGTCGTCTCCTGTTCGTTCTAGGAGCCTGTCCACGTTTTCAGTGATGTGCTTGACCGAGGCTCCCGGAAGGCAGCACACTGTTGTAGTAAGGGGGTCCAAACTGCGAACTGAACTTGCTGTGTTTCTCAATATGGAGTCCCCAACAATCATGACCTCCCTTCTTTTTACTGTCTTGTCACCACTGTCAATAGGGTCCTGGATGTTGTTCCTTTCATTCTCTTGTTGTTGGTTCTGCTCATCACAATTCTGAAGTGACTCAAATCTGTTGGTTGTTTTGATTTCTGGTGGTGTTTGACGAAGTTTCTTTTTTTCCCTGCCTTCCCCAAACCAATCACGAGAGCCTGCCTCAGAAGCTTCTAGTAAATTCAAAATTGCGGTGATTTACATATTCAACAGTTCTTAACTTTTAAAAATATAAAAAACCTTATAGTGAGGTTTTTTTTTTTTTATCAGTTACTTCTATTCTTTATATTTATATACAGAATATTTCTGCATTGTGAGGTAGTTCGAACCAACTTCAGCTGGCCTGAATTCCTGCCAAATTGTGCAGGTGGAAACTGACCCATAAAACTATATATTATAATCATATATATATATATATTATATATATTATTATATATATCTCATATATATAGATATATATATCATATTAATTCAATATATTAAAATTTTTTCCCACAATGTTAACCGAAAGAAAAGATACAAATGCAACCTGAATGTGAAATGTTACCTGTGGATGTCTGGACAGTTGAAAATGTGGTAGAATAGAGTGGAGAATTAGGCCTGGAAGAGTTCACTGCAGTATTTAATATATGGGTGAGAAATGACTTGTGACAGTATATAAATGTAGCTGTTGCAGTGTAGTAAAATATACAGTAAACTAAATATTTTAGTCATGTGGAACTTGCTCCCCAGCATTACCCAGATTTTAAAGTAAGATGCAGCTTGGAAGCCTGCGGAAAAAGGTTTAACCCATTAAGGTCCTATGTCGGACCAGGTCCAACATTACAATTTTCCCTTTCCAGTCCGATGTCGTACCCTGTCTGACATCATCAAAAGGATGCCAAACAGGTCTCTAGTAGTTTTTCCTCCAGAAAAAGCTGAGAAAACCTTTCAATGGGCGAGTGAGACTGACCGGAGCCGAGAGAAGCCAAAAAAAAAAAGGGTGCAGATCTGAGCAATACACATAGCCCCTGCACCACAGACTGAACACGGACATAAAAAAAAACAAGATAGCTGCTTCCGCATCCAGCCCTCAAAGAATATCAAGAACATTTGCAGAGCTGTTATAGTAATAAAATAATGACTTGGATCACATTATTGAAGAGTTTGGTGATAAAACGAGTGATCAGGAGAGGATTTATCAGTATGCACTACTATGAAGAGGTATGTGATAAATACAGTGAACAAGGGGTGGGGCTTGGCTGGAGATGCAGTACTGTCCTGAACAAGGGGTGGGGCTTGGCTGGAGATGCAGTACTGTCCTGTTGATATGCAGTGCCTTTTAAACCTGTTTTACTGTGAAAAAAAAAACAACTTTTAAACAGCGCGTGTATAATAAACTGCACGTGTGAAAATAAATTGGACCTGACGCGCCTGACGAGCGCTGAATAAATGGACTGCAAAAGGTTAAAACTGTAAATTCACTTTGGTCGCATTACTACAAATACCACTCGAATGTTAAAAAAAGACCAAAAGAAAAGAATAGATAGCAGCCTACCACTTGTTAACTATGTTACCACAGCTGAAATGGTAAACGACATCCAACTTAAATTACAGAAATATATTGCATAATTTATTTTGGAGATAAAAGAAAAGCACTGGGTTCCAGAAAAAGCTGTCCAGAGTACACTCCTTCAGGCTTTAAGTTTCAGTTTTAATTATTTTCACGCAAATTATGTGCAATTAATTAGACAGCAGTTAAGTCAAGCTGGCTTTCATGTTGAACAGAATGAATATCTTAAGGAATTAAGTGAAGAAAGCTTCTTCAATACAACAATAGACTTGGTTAGTACTGACCATAAACTATTTGGATACTGCTAAGAGACCCTCGGACTTGTGGAACCAATTGAACATGTAATTGGTCAATCTGAAAATGCACTGAATTATATTCCTGTTCTTGATCTTTTACAATTCATTTTTAAACAGTCTGGGACTGTGTAAATAGGCAAACTGAATCGGAACTTGGTAATCTCTTATGTGACTTCAATGAAGGTGACATCTTCCAGAGAAAAATTGCCCGAAATTGCCACTTTCTTAGGCTTCACTTATACACTGATGAGTTTGAGGTTGTTAACCCGATGGGTTCGTTTGCTTTCTGTTTTACTTTAGGTAATTTACCTGTTAAATGTAGATCACAGTTGAGGGGGGGGGGGGAGCTCCCAAGTGGCGCATCCAGTAAAAGTGCTCTGCATGAGTGCAGGATGTGCCCCACAGCCTGGACATCACCAGCTCAAGCCTGGTCTATTCCACAGCCAGCCATGGACAGAGTTCCCAGGGGGAAGCACCCAATTAAAAAATAATAATAAAAAATATATATATAGATCACAGCTCAATCACATTTACTGGAAGTGGACTACACACCTCCAACATACTAAGTGTGGGTAGAGGTTCACTTGGATTGACTGTAGAACTTGACTGCCTGCTTACTGCATTCAGATCTCCTGACTGCTTCCTTCCCTGCAAAATCTGCTAGCCACAATGTCACTTGAGTCAAGCAGGCACACAACTATCATCTGCAGCAGCAGGAGGTGATGACAACCTCAGGAAGATAGAGCAAAATATTTTATGCGTGTACACTTTAAAAACAAAACTTCTCTGAGGTCAAGAGAAAGATCTGGTCCATATGCCCATAACACTGGGTAATTTAAATAAAGCTGTGCTCTATAATATATATATATATATATATATATATATATATATATATATATATATATATATATATATATACACACACACACACAGTGCTGTGAAAAAGTATTTGCCCCCTGTCTGATTTTCTGCATTTTTGCATATTTTTAACACTGAATGTTATAAGATCTTCAACCAAAAATCTTATATTAGAACAAATAACACAAAATTTTGATATTTATTTCATTTATTTATTAAAGAAAGTTATGCAACACCCAATGCCCCCGTGTGAAAGTCACCCCCTTAGACTCAATAACTGGTTACACTACCTGTAGCAGCAATAAGTGCAACCAAACACTTCCTGTAGTTATTGATCAGTCCCTCACAACGTTGTGAAGGAATTTTGGCCCACTCCTTCATGCAGAACTGCTTCAACTCCGTGACATTTGTGGGTTTTTGAGCATAAACTGCTCGTTTCAGGTTCTGCCACAACATCTCAATGGGGTTTAGGTCTGGACTTTGACTAGGCCATTCCAAAACTTACAATTTCTTCTTCAACCATTCTGATGTAGACTTGCATTGTCTTGCTGCTTGACCCAGCTGTGCTTCAGCTTCAGCTCACGGATGGATGGCCTGACATTCTCCTGTAGAATTCTGTGATACAGAGCACAATTCATGGTTCCTTCAATGATGGCAAGTCGTCCAGGTCCTGATGCAGCAAAGCATCCCCAAATCATGACACTACCATCACCATGCTTGACCGTTGGTATGAGGTTCTTACTATGCAGTGTTTGGTTTCCGCCAGACATAACAGTGCCCATGTTGGCCAAAAAGTCCCACTTTTGACTCATCTGTCAATAGAACATTGTTCCAGAACTGCTGAGGATCATCCAGGTGCTTTTTGGAAACTTGAGACAAGCTTTCATGTTCTTCTTAGTGAGCAGTGGTTTATGCCTTGCTACTCTGCCACAAATCCCATTTTTGCCCAGTGACTTTCTGATGGGGGAGTCATGAACACTGACCTTAGCCGAGGCGACAGAGGCCTGCAGATCCCTGGATGTTGTTCAAGGGTTCTTTGTGACTTTCTAGACGATTATACACCTTTCTCTTGGAGAGATTTTGGCAGGACAGCCACTCCTGGGAAGATTCACTACTATCCCAAACTTTCTCCATTTGGACAATATGGCTCTGACTGTGGTTCGGTGGAGCCCCAGAGCCTTAGAAATGGCTTTGTAACCCTTTCCAGACTGAAAGGTATCAACACCTTTTTTTCTCGGTCTTCAGGAATTTCTTTTGATCATGGTATGATGTGCCTCCAGAACCTGTGTGCTGACAACTTCACTCTGATGATAAGGGCCAAAGTTAGTCAGATTTATACTGGGTAGGGCCGGCCCAAATCAGGCGTGATTGATAACAAAAGTATTCAAACAGCTGACCCTAATTATCCCTTTAATTAGGTTGAGTTAACTAGGGGGCAATAACTTTTTCACACCTGAAGATTGCATGTTTGATTACCTTGCACACCAAACAAATGAAAGAAGCACCAAACTTTGGTGTCAATTTTTCTCTCAGACTCCCTCTATATACTGCTATAACCCATAAAAAGATCTGACAAAATTCAATGTGAAAAATGTTCAAAAATGCAGAAAATCATACAGGGGCCAAATACTTTTTCACGGCACTGTATATATAGATCATAGGTACTGCTCTTTTTCATTTTGTTGTTCTAGCTTGCTGGCATATACTTTTTTTGACAAATTCATAAATGTTTTATATCAATCTGTAATCAATCTGAAGGTATGAGCATTCAATGTTTTTAATTTAATTTAAACCATGCTAAAAAGTGTATATATAAATACACGTGTACATTATTGTACATGACTATTTTTTCTTTTGGCGACACAGTATGTGTCAGGTTGAGATGAATTGATAAGTTTTCAGGTCCCGGTAATGTATAGACTGTCAGCATTAATATACAAAAAAAAGTACCTACAATGAAGTTGAATTTCACCAATGAGAAGAATATTCTTTATAAAACAGGTGATGCTGCATTCGATATGATTCTTTTGCCTCACATATGTCATTGTGGAAAAGTGGTTTACTGTGTACAGGTGCAGAGGTGATGCAGTGCAGGAATAAAATAGACAGAGATTGTAATCTGGTATGGAAAAGTGCTTTCTTTATTTTATAATCCAGGCCTGGTGACCAAAACATTGATCCCCGGCAATACACAGCAATGCATAATGCACAGGGTAAATAATAACAGGTTTGCAGTCCTAAAAAATAAACACAGGTATCTCTCCCACAATATTCACACGGTCACCAGTGCTGGGTGTGTGCTGTAGTTCTCGTGGTGAGTGATACAGTTTAATGTATAACAGTAGTATAGTGCTGTTCCAGGTTTTTATGCTGGCCGTTAGCGACAGCTCTGAAACTTGTTAGTTGTCTATGAACACACAAGTAACAGACAAGAAAAACAAATACACAATATTCTAACAATTACTGCACGAGTCCTTCCGGGTTATATTTCGTAACCAAAGTGATTACGAATACGGAACAGATTACTCTTCTCCGTCCCCCTTATATGCTGTCATGCATGACCCCTTGGCAAATGAATGCAGCTGCCTTTACAGTCTGGCTGCTGCATTGTTTCTCTTCCTGGTCAATACGTTCTTGCAGTGCAGACTCGCCTTCTTCCAGTGCATGGAAGTTAGAACACACACACACACAAAATAACATCTGTAGCATCAGTGAGTTCTGATTTTACTGTGTCATGATCATACATGTACATGAAATAAAGTAAAGTAAGCATTATTACCAGTTTGTTTTCTACTTCGTTGGAGGGATAAACTGACTGCGCACTGCATTCAAGTGTACTGTAATGAGTAAAGATCAGCGCATAGCTAATTTAAAACTTTTTTTTACACCGTTTCAATATTTTTAACTGAAGAGCAGCTGTGTCAGCTGAGAAGGGTGATTACATAGTGACACAACCACTGTGTCATTAAATACATGCGTTTATATACTGACACAGCACCTGTGTCAACAAGTACATGCGTTAATATACTGACACAGCCCCTGTGTCAACAAGTACATGTGTTTATATACTGACACAGCGCCTGTGCCAATGAGTGCAGGCGTGTACGTACTGACACAGCGCCTGTGTCAATGAGTGCAGGCGTTTATGTACTGACACAGCCCATGTCAACGAGTATAGGCCCTTCCCTCTCATGCTGCAGTCGAAGAATTGGAAGCGCTTTCATATCCTCCACTGTCGATTGCAGCTCAGTAGCCCTGTCAGTGGTCACAGTTTAAATAAGACAAGAGGGGTCACATCTGAATAAGTGAGTGTATTTTGGTGTATATCAGCGGTTGCAGTTTAAATAAGGCACGAGAGGGGTCACGTCTTAATTAGCGAGTGTATTTTAGTGTATAAAGTGGGCACATCAGTGTTTTGCACCTTTTGAAAATAAGATGTTATTTACAAAATAGAACTAATTGTGGACTTTAATTTCTTAACAAGCTGTAATGTGAGTGCATTTTCATAAAGCACACACCCTGAAATGCCATTGCGAAACTCACTTAAAAACAACAATATTTCAAATTTGGGATTTTGTCTGCCCATGTTACATATGTTTTTATAGAGTGATCATGGTGTTCAGCCAGCTCGGATGTTACAAAGCAGAAGGAACTGTTAACTACAGAAAGTAGATGCTATATAGATCAGTAAGGAAGTTTTATTTTCCCTGTTTTTGAAATTTTATGTTTGGTCTTGTCCCACTTTTTGAACCCAGTGCCATGGAATGACCTGTTTTTGACCTGTTTTTCACTTTTCCCCTTCTGAAAATCAGGCTGCATGTCCATTTAGGGGTTCCATACTAAACAATGGCAAAATTGTTTAGTATGTTCGTTGTTGCTCATCTCTCTCGTCAATTACGAATGTTTTTTGACAGTGACAAAGAAAATAACAGCCCAGTAGTGATGACTGATTCTGTTTTGTATAATGTGTTTCATTTTTCAATAGATGTTTAATAGGATGTTAGTAGTTAAAACACAACCACACAATTGATACAGAGACAGATAAAGCAGAAGACCATACTACTGTAATCTCTGTGGAACTATAAAAAAAAGTTGCTAGTACTACTCGTGCTACAGTGAGCTCAGTGATTCTTGCTAATTCTGTATTTTTGTCATCTGCTAATTTTAAAGAGTGCATCTCCAGGCTGAATGTATATATTTTCAGAAACAAATTGTGTGTACAGTACTGTAGTGACTATATCTTCCTTATAGGGAGAGGAAAGCAAACAGCTTTGTTCAAGGAATGTGTAGCTAGAATTTGTTTTGCATGTTTGACCAACTGACCAACGGCAATGACCCATGGCAAGGTTGTTCCCAGGACTCCTGGGTGCTATCGACTATGAGACATGGATACGCTCTACAATTCCGCATAGGTCCGCCACCCTTCAAGGGTGTGCTTCTCACCACCATCGAACCAGCGAGGGCGATACTCCTTCAACAGGAGATCGCCAATCTTCAAAGGAAGAACGCTGTACACTTGGTAAGTCCAAGCGATGCCCTCAGTGGCTTTTATTCCAGGTACTTCCTGGTGCCCAAAAGGGACGGCAGTTTCAGACCAAGTATAGACCTCAGTGTCCTCAACTTGTTCTTCAAACAGAGGAAGTTCAACATGTTGACAGCACAGCGTATCCTCCAGTCCGTCCAATCGGGCGACTGGTTCACATCGATCGACCTGCCTATTTTCACATCCCGATCCATCCCGCGCACAGAAAATATCTGCACTTTGCTTTTCAAGGCAACGCATACGAATTTTGCGTGCTGCCATTTGGCCTCTCGCTGGCGCCCTGCACATTTTCAAAGTGTATGGATGCAGCACTGGCTCCACTCAGGCTGCGGGGTATTCGGATTCTAAACTGTCTGGACGATTGGTTGGTTTGTGCACCGTCAAAAGCACGCACAGAGGCGCACACAAAACAGGTCATAGATCATGTGGCGAAGTTAGGGCTCTCAATACATCAACAGAGTAACTTTGTACCGTCTCAGTCCACAGAGTTCATGTGGAACGGAACTCTGTGAGCATACTTGCCTCACTGTCGGAAGACAGGATTCAGTCTCTGGAGACCACACTCTCCCTATTCAGAGAGGACGCTCTCCTACAGGTCAAAGTATATCAAAGGTTGTTGGGGCTGATGGCAGCTGCCTCGAGAATCCTTCCACTAGGGCTGCTGAGAATACGCCCGCTTCAAGCCTGGGTGAATACGCTCAAGGTGCACACGGTCCAAGATCGGTAACGGCTAGTGCGAGTGTCCAGACAATGCTGGAAGACACTGGAGTTGTGGCTCCTTCCCGGCAATCTGCGCCTCGGATCTCCCCTCACATCCCCTCACAGAAGGGAAGTGATCACTACAGACCCCTCCACTCTGGGCTGGGGAGTGGTCTGGAACGGGAGAGGAATAACGCCTGTCATTATTACATTTTCACCAGCAATTAGCGCACAAACATGTGCTGGTCCGGATGGACAACACCACAGCTGTAGCCTACATAAATCACCAAGGCAGCCTGCACTCACTGGGCCTTCACCACGCAACGCAAAGACTCCTGTCCTGAATGCACAGAAACTTGAGTTCCATCAGGGCAGTTTACCTCCCCGTGTGGACAACAAGGCAGCAGACCTCCTGTCCAGAGGAGCTCTAGACAGCTCGTAGTGGAGGCTGCATCCTCAAGTGGTGAAACAAATTTGGGACAGGTTTCGACCAGCCGTCCACTCATTCCCCCCTATGCCCCCTGGGAGTAGACGTGCTAGCTCACCCCTGGCCACAGGGGCTCTTGTATGCGTGCCCTCCTCTACCATTAATACTCTTGACACTAGAGAGGATCCAGGTGGAGAGAGCACAGGTTTTGCTGGTTGCACCCAGATGGCCGAGACGCCCCTAGTTTGCTCTCCTCGCTGACATGTTGTCGGATCAGTCGTGGCAGCTCCCACTACGCAAGGACCTCCTGTGCCAAGCGGAGAGGATATTATGGCACCCGAACCCAGCCCAGCTCCAACTCTTGGTCTGGCCGTTGAGCGGAGCCATTTATTCAGACAAAGTTTGCCAGATGCAGTAGTAGAAACACTACAGTCTGCTAGGGCGCCGAGCTCTAGAGCCCTGTACTCATAAAAACTTTGGAAATCATTATCAAATCATAATCATAGGAAACTTTCAGACCCCCCCCCCCCCCCCCAAAGAGGCAGAGGAGAACCATAGACAACATACGTAGTTCGGGCTCTGCGCTGTTATTTGAATAGGACGGTGTCCTGGAGACAGTCCAACCAGCTGTCTAGCGCACTGGGTGGCAGATGCGATACGCTTGCCGTATGAACAGACGGACTCCCTGTTACCGGGGGACATTACGACCCATTCTACCTCGTGGGCTTTCCTTCATGGTGCTTCCTTAGATGAGTTATGCATTGCTGCTACATGGCTAGGTAGTCAGACATTTGAGCGTTTTTACCGCCTTGATGTGACAAACCAAACGAGACCCTCTCTGGGCTGTAGAGTTTTGCTGGCGGCACGCCCTTAGGCATCATGTGGGCTCTGTTGCTATCGCCGTGGGGCTGTATTGTCGGTAATCTGGAGCCACGACAGCTTTGGTACAGCTTTCCCATTTGGTAATGGTTGTCATTCGAATTGAAAGGGAACGTTTACCACAACTCTGGTTCCCTGAAAAGAGAATGACAACCATTATCCTTTGAGGTCATGTCCCCAGCTGACCTCTGTTTTCAAATGAAAATGGCGATTTGCTACTGTGAGGACGTCCCTCTTCAACAGGAGGTGGGTGGGACTTCCCCCCCTCACAGCAGGGTCCTGATAGGGCAGCTTTTGTATATTTGCTCAGAGCTTGATGGTCAGAGAGGCTCTTCCCATTCGGTAATGGTTGTCATTCTCTTTTCAGGGAACCAGGGTTATGGTAATAACCTAACGTTAGTGCGCCTTAACTAACCAAACAATTAATAACTGCACTGCATACTCGTTCTGAACAGGATTAACTAGTAAGGTGATCGCTGTCCTTTGTAACTGAACTGTATGTGCATATGCAAACCGTATGAAGAGTAAAAGGTGAACTCACAATTGCATTTAGCCTGTGTGTGTATGTAGCCTTATAGTGTTAGTCTTCCATCCCCTTGGGGATATTGAATAATATTGTTGTCTTTGATACTGACCATTGTTTAAATACAATTAAATGACCAGTAATGATCATTAATTGTAACTTATTATTGTTTATATAAAGAACTTGCAAATTAAATAATTCTAATGGTTTTTGTTGGGCATCCATTCAACAATCAGCCTAAATTGTAATCAAATCTGACCTTTTTCAGGTGTTTGGATTATTGTTCATGACTTTAATGATAAATCATATTTAATTTGAAAGCCAGGGGGCTGAACAACTAGCCTTTCAATTGCCATGGCAATTCTTTCTGCCTGCCTGTCTGAATGGTGACCTATCTGCTTAAGAGTGAAGTAAATCCTATCCAGGGCTTTTATCCAAACCTATTTAATTCAATGAGTGCCTAGGCAACTAATACATAGTTATTGTGTACACAGCCATTAGACAAGTAAATGGAAGAGAGAGGTGTAATGTAAACATTGTAGTAAGACTAGAGTTAAAAATCTGAGCCCCAATTAGAATAGGGCGCAAGTGAGTGTCGGGCAGCACGATCCAGAAGGATAACCAGGCGATTGCCAATTATAGTCTATGAGGTCTATAAATGAAATGACTGATTTTCAATTTGAAACAATATAATACATATTTGGTTTATTTGAAAGTCTTGCATGACTTCGTGTAAACCACCATATTAATTGAATGCGTTTTACAGCATATTTTTTTAATATACCGAAAAAATTAAAATAAGTCTCAAATAATCGCCTGTCTGCAATACGTGCCGGGTCTGGTGACAAATACTGTAAATAAACGCTGGGTCTCTATAAAATGTCTGGTCTCCATTGAAACTGAGAAAGACAAGGAGAAGCCTGAGCATAATGAAGTGGCAGCGATGAAAGTGACTCTCAGGATTAATAAATAATAATAATAGAAAACGTAATTTAAGGTAGACCTACATGCAATGCATATTTGATTAATGATGTCATTAAGTTATTAAAAGTTTTGATAATTTTAAGCATGCTGAAAGTAGGCCCGATACAAACCTCTTGATGTATTTTAACATGTTTTGTTGTATTAACAATGTATAAGTTTGAGATTAAACAAAATATTTTTCATAATGATACTTGTTTTTTTATTGTTCATTTTTAAAGAAAAAACATTTTAGAAGTTATTATTATTATTATTATTATTATTATTATTATTATTATTATTATTATTATTATTATTAACAATGGTAAATCTAATTCCGTGTTTAAATACAAATCTATACTTCTGTTTGTTCATTTTCTAATGTTTTGCATACCATATCCTTGTTAACCAGTGCATATAAAAAGACTGTATACTTTCGCTTTATACTTGAGGGTGTACAATACAATGTAATTTTGTTATAAAAACAAAACTATTACTTAGTTCTCAATGACACACAACCTTTTAACAAAGTTGCTGGAATGTTTAAATTGAGTTACGATGTTGCTACAAGGTTGTGTGTTAGCGGCTATTCAGTAGACATTTATTTTTTAAATGAACGTGCAGCTAATGTATTGAAAGTCCTGAGCCATCCCTGAGCAGTCAAGATAAATCCCTATAGAAATAATATGTATTGTCTGCTTCAACAGAACTGCTACAGATTAATACCCAATAAAAAGCAGCTTAACTTAAAAATAAAATGACAATAAGAAGACAGACTGCATAACTGAGTAACAGTAAATAATAAGCATGGGCATAGCCTGACTTTTAGATTTGGGGGCTGAAGTGTGAGGTAACATAGTATATGGTCGAGGCCCAGGGGCTTAGGGACCCCAGTCGGGAGTGATGAGGGGAAAAGCTACAGAGATTTTAGGCCTAGGCCCTTCCTAAGAACTACCCTCAAGTTTGATAATGTTATACACATTGCAGTCTTGGATTACAGTCTTACATATCGGTATAAAAGGAAGGAATATTCACATTTAGGAATGTAGCAATGTTGTTGCATTCATCTCCTTCCTTGGCTAGTGTATACATATAACTAATCAATTTACAATTTATAAAAATGTGCCTTTATATTTTTTAATTGATTATGTATTAAGTCAAATAAAGCAAACACAGAGTAACACTGGATATTTGAAGTATTCAACAAAATTCAGAGGTGAAAGTGGAGACAGCTTGCATTGCAAGAACGGAAACTTGGGATTTTTCGGAAGGGTATATGCAGCTGTGATAACCCACCTGGGTACTCGTGGTTAAGTCTATTTTTTCTTAATATTGCACATATTTTATAGCATTTGCCACGTTGTGCATTCCAACTCACTTTACAGCTGAGTATGCTAACATTCATGCTAACATTTTTCAAAGAATCATCATGTTAAAAAATACAGCCTTGCATGCAAACAGTCACCTGTAATGGGAGGCTATGGTCAAAAATACAGAATTTCTAAAAGGAGTTTACAAACCTATAATTATTTTCACACTATAAAAGGTTACATTCTGTTTGTTAAAATATAGAATGTAAATGCTGTCTTTGAAATTGGTACATTTGTAAGCGCACAGTAAGCCAGAGATGTGATGTTGTATCAGCACAAATCTGACTTATTTCTAAACTGTTGCTAAAATCAAGAACAAAGTTGTTCAAAATAAATAATAATTATGGTAATTCAGAACGGAGAATCTGCAATGTGATGATTTATTGATTGCAACTGGCATATGAATTAATGATGGATGATAAATTTGGCTGGAGACCTTGTCCATGGGTGCTCAACAGCTACCTACACGCTGGCCGACTAGGCAAATACACGAACGATATCACGCATCCTAGTGCCGCAGATAGGAAGTGGTACATAGGGGCACCTCCCCCCAAAAGACGAGGCACCTAAATGGATAAAAAATAATTGAATGAACGATGAACGCAACGAGTCGCAGTGGCGCACTGCCACCTACCCCCAAAAGATATGGGAAAAGGATAAATGAAAGTGAAGCAGCTGAGACACAGGCCTGCCCCCCCAGAGCATGAAACTGCACTGAGGGATGGAGCCCAGCCTCTCCAGCCTGACCACGGACCCTGCAGACCAAACCGCTCAGCACTCAGGTAAGGAAAAAACCCTACTCACATTATTTGTAATTTTATCAATGGTAGGGGGAAACTTCAAGGAATCCATTGCTGAGGGTAGCCCTTCCTCCAGGCTCTAAGATGGTTGTCACCCATTTCGGCCTCATCGAGCGTGAATGAGAGACCAAAACCAAAAAAGCGACATGCATGAAAGCCACATGGTTTTTATGAAGCCTGGTGATGACGTGTTGATTAGGGACAGAACAAAATATTCAAAACTTTTATCTCAGCCAATATGACCGGTATGCAGTATATTAAAATATATCAAATTACAGTCACTGCAGTAACTTCATATTTGGTGGTGGTGGTGGTGGGGGGGTGTTAGAGTTTGCGGATATCAGAGATTTTAGTGCAGAAGAAAGAGGCAAAATCATCAGAGGAGATAGCGGGCAGAGGAGGGGGGGTGTTGAGGACGGAGGAAAAGGTAGAGAATAGTTTCTGCGGGTTGTTAGTGGAGGATTGCATAATAGATTAGAAATAGGAGCGTTTAACAGAGGAGAGAGTAGAAGAGAAGGAAGAAATATTTATTATACAAAACACACACACACACACATATATATATATATATATATGTGTGTGTGTGTGTTTTGTATATATAAATATGTTCATGATAATTGTGTCGATAATATGTTCATGATAATTGTGTCGATAACTGAAGGACCTGGGGCTGTCTAAATTCTGCCTGCTTATTTCCAATACATTTTCACTCAACCCAATACATGTGGTAACAAACCGGCACATACCCTAGTAAGTCAGTACAATTGCCATTGATACCAATGCACACGGCCGCTAACCAGTAGAGTTGTACATAAATCAATACACACGGCCGTTAACCAATAGAGTTGTACATAAATCAATACACACGGCCGTTAACCAATATATTAGTTGTATTTCAATAGAAATACCAGCATGCCAATGTAGTTGTGGATATAATGAGTGATTTTTTTTTTTCCTGAACGGCGCCTCATAATTTACACTGGTACTGACTCTTTGTTATTTAATTCTGATCTCTGTTCAATTGTGGATTTTGACTAAAGATGGGCTCTGAACTTTTGAATCTCTTTGTGCATACTGGACTCAAACCAGTTATTAATGTACCCATATTCTGTATTTGTTGGCTGAATGAAAAATTTCCTATATGTGGGGGCTTTTGAAGGAAGGAACCTGGTGGTGATGTGTATTGTTTATTTGTTCTTGTCTCTCCCATCTGAATGTTTTGATATGAGGTTTAACATATATTTTGAACAAGTGGGGGAAGCTATGGGATCTTCATGTTTATGTATGTGTGTAAATGTGATCAGTTATTCATCTGCGTTTAGACTGTCTTCTGGTGCCAGATACCTAAATGTTGCTAGGTGCCGACTTACCCAACATTGTCTAGGATCTGTCACTCAATTCTCCTTCCCTTTTATATGAGGAGTTAAACCCCACCCCCCCCGGGGGGTTGGTATTTACAGTCAATAGGGTAATCACTGTTGGCTTTTTAGTTAAGAGTTGGTATTGTTCTACTTAAGTCTATTCTTTTGCACAGTGCGTTTTGGGGCCTACCAAAGGTTTAGTTTGGGGTATGTTACCAATGCCGGGTTAACAGAATTGTCTTGGTACCACTCCGTAACAGGGCCTTATGTGATTGGCAGCTGAGACACATGTGACACCACGGCACTGTTACCCAAAACAGGATGGGAGAGTTTCGGAGTACTTAATGTCTTCATTTTAAGTATTGATCCAAGACTAGACTAACAGAAGCAGATCCAAACCATGAATCAATTCCCAGTGTCTTTTACTGTTCGCAAAGTGTACTCAGGTTTCCTATCTGTCAACTGATCTCGTCACATGTAATCTGCTGCCATAGCTAAGCTTTTAACAGACTAAAACATTGTTCTATGAGCTAGAATGGTGTACCAGGCTCAGACTCCCATTTACCCAGAAAAACAGAGGCTGTAATTAAACCACAACGCACACCAAATAAGCAAGTTAATTTTCTGAACAGTATGGAAACATATGGACATCCCAAAACTTGATGTATACTATGTGTGTCTATGCAATATAATCCAGGGCTCGTAATGCAACGTGAAAAAAACAATGCGACTGGTCGAGCAAGGTTCCAGCTGCCCATATATTGGATGGATATGGACAGTTGGAGCCTTGTCACATATTCTAAATCACTGCGCTGCCTCACAGAATTTAAACTAAGTATTGGTAGCCATCTTGCGTACACTCACTTACAGCTGTAACTATGAAACTGAGTGACCAATTAACTGCAAAAAATCCCAAAGTAGAAAGTGGATATGCCGATTTGGATGAAGAACAATTAAATGAACTGGACATAGCAAAACTGAAAAAAAAGCTCACTCACCCCGATTTTGTCACTTCAAATAATGTATTTTTAGTGGTTTGTAAAAGCTAAAGAAACACTAAAAAAGACATGTGTACACATTATCCACCCCTTTCTGACACAGATCTTGAACAAATTACTGAAATCCGAGATGTTGTTGAACTTATTTTTATTCCTCACGTCTGTTCTGTTCAGTGTGTCTGCCTAGCCATAGTATAAGCATTACTGAAAAGTCTGTTTTTGAGGCGCTAAACCTGGGGTGGGGAATCCTGGTCCTGGAGGGCCTTCCCCGACTGGCTTTTGTTCCAACTGTGCTCTAAATTATTGAATTGGACCAATTACACTATGTAACACAATTTTTGTTCCTGGGTAGTAAGTGTTATTGCCTAATTGCTTATGCCTCAAAAGTATAGAACATGGCTATTATTCCCCACAAACTTTGCTTTTGTGACCAGGACAGTGATATTTTGAAATTTACCTATTTCCAATGAGAAAATGGTCTTTTCGTTCACATAAAGTCAGAAAAAAACAACATATGAATCCAAATGAACATGTATTTATACTAAAGTAATACAAAAATGACTACAAAAGATTTAGAAGTGAGTAGTTTTTCGAGATTTACGATTATACTGTAAATCACTTTCACGAATCAGCCCCCAAATGTAGTCTCCCATCATGTTCTCGTTATACTGTCCTTGGTAGCGGCGTTCAAAGTCCAGTATATCCTAGTGGAAGCGCTTGCCTTGCTCCTCCGAATACGCTCCCATGTTCTCCTTGAATTTATCAAGATGAGCATCAAGGATATGGACTTTGAGGGACATCCTACAGCCCATTGTGCCGTAGTTCTTCACCAGAGTCTCAACCAGCTCCACATAGTTTTCGGCCTTGTGATTGCCCAGGAAGCCCCGAACCACTGCGACAAAGCTGTTCCAAGCCGCTTTCTCCTTACTAGTGAGCTTCTTGGGGAATTCATTGCACTCCAGGATCTTCTTTATCTGTGGTCCAACGAAGACACCGGCTTTGACCTTTGCCTCAGACAGCTTAGGGAAGAAGTCTTGAAGGTACTTGAAGGCTGCCGACTCCTTATGTAGAGCTCTGACAAATTGTTTCATAAGGCCCAATTTGATGTGCAGTGGTGGCATCAGCACCTTCTGGGGGTCCACCAGTGGCTCCCACTTGACATTGTTCCTCCCCACAGAGAACTCGGTCTGCTGTGGCCAGTCCCGCCTGTGGTAGTGCGCCTTGGTGTCCCTGCTGTCCCAAAGGCAAAGATAACAGGGAAACTTGGTAAAACAGCCTTGGAGACCCATCAGGAATGCCACCATTGCAGCCTCTTGATGCCATCTCAGAAAAATGCAGATATGTATCCACTTAGGCAGCTGGAACTAAACTGGACTGGTGGGCTTAAGGCCCCTGTATTTATACTACTATTTATATTACTGGAAAGTTCTAGAAGTTACTCCAAGCTTGGAGTAAATGTCTTCATCTAGGCAATGTGGGGAAGCTATAAAAAAGGCTAACAAGATACTCGGATACATTGTGAAAAGTGTTGAATTTAAATCAAGGGAAGTAATGTTAAAACTGTACAATGCACTTGTAAGACCTCATCTTGAATATTGTGTGCAGTTCTGGTCACCTCGCTATAAAAAAGATATTGCTGCTCTAGAAAGAGTGCAAAGAAGAGCGACCAGAATTATTCCGGGCTTAAAAGGCATGTCATATGCAGACAGGCTAAAAGAATTGAATCTGTTCAGTCTTGAACAAAGAAGACTACGTGGCGACCTAATTCAAGCATTCAAAATTCTAAAAGGTATTGACAGTGTGGACGCAAGGGACTTTTTCAGCCTGAAAAAAGAAACAAGGACCAGGGGTCACAAATGGAGTTTAGAAAAAGGGGCATTCAGAACAGAAAATAGGAGACACTTTTTTACACAGAGAATTGTGAGGGTCTGGAATCAACTCCCCAGTAATGTTGTTGAAGCTGACACCCTGGGATCCTTCAAGAAGCTGCTTGATGAGATTTTGGGATCAATAAGCTACTAACAACCAAACGAGCAAGATGGGCCGAATGGCCTCCTCTCGTTTGTAAACTTTCTTATGTTCTTATGTTCTTACTCAGCGCTGAATCTATCTGGAATGTCCTGGAAAATAGGTAAATTTCAAAATATCACTGTCCTTGTCACAAAATCAAAGTTTGTGGGGAATAATAGCCATTTTCTATACTTTTGAGGCATAATCAATTAGGAAATAACACTTACTACCCAGGAACCAAAAAATAAATAAATAAATTGTTACACGGTGTTATTGGTCTAATTAAGTAATTTAGGGCACAGTTGGAACAAAAACCAGGAGGGACACCGGCCCTCCGGAACATGGGTTCCCCATCACTGCTCTAAACTTTTGTCTCTACCAAGATTCATGAGAATGTCATCAAAAGTTTACATCAGAGCCCTGGGTAGTGGATATTTAGTGCATACAGAAGGTCAAACAGCACAACTACAGCATGTTGCTCATCACACAGAACTGTCACAACAACCTGCTCTTTGAATACCAATGCAACACTGATAATATCGTTTTGTGACATGTTGAGAGCCTCATTGTCTTCTTTCACTGTCTGTATCCCAATTTTCACTCAGTTTACAGTGTTTGTTAGACAAGTTATTGTGTTGTCTCGGTTGTATGTCCTTGTGACAAAGTGGCCGAGTGGATGCAGGTGCAGGGGTGATGCAGTGCGGTAAAGAAACAGGATTTATAATCCTGTTTGGAAAGGTTTTATTTCTTTTATTCCAGGTCTGGTGACCAAACAGTAATCCCCCAGCAATACACACCAATGTGCACTGCACGGGGTAATTAATGGGAAATGCAGTCCCAAATAATAAACAATATCCGCCTCACAATAATACAGACACAGTCATCAGTCCTGCCTGTGTGCAGTAGTGCTCGTGGTGGGCAATACAAGTTTATATTTGTGACAATGGTGAAGTGCTGCTCCGGCTTAGTGCTGCCCATAGCGACAGCTCCGGAAATGTGTTAGCTGTCTAATAAAGTACAAGACAAGACAGGACAATTACAAACAAACAAAACACAACACTCGATACAATTTCTGTTGACGCATTCAGTCCTTCTCGGTTCTAACCACAACAAACCAATGCTATGGAACAGATTACGATTCTGTCCCCTTTTATGCTGTCACACATGACCCCTTGGTAAACAAGTGCAACCGTCTGTGTTATGGTTGGGGAGTGTGCAGAGAACAGAGAAACTACAGTTAGCTAGCTACAGGGGAGTTTGTTGTTTTGGTGGTGTGGTCCTGGCCCACACAGAGACTGTGGGAGGTATTGAGTTCTGTTCCAGAATAAATTACTGTCACTTAGCCCTGAAAACCTTGTCTCTAATGTCATCCATCCTGCTGAAAGCTCGGGTCATAACACTGTACAAGTGTGACTACAAGTGTGTGTACAGAATGCTGAGGGCTACCTGCTGGGCCTCTTGGCAGTGCAAATCTGGAGGTGATATTATTTTAATCTGATTGAATCAGGCAGACTGTCCAAACTCCTGTTTACTTTTTTTTTTTAAATTAAAGCATCTGACAGGCTAGCACGTACATCCCCAATACTGTGCTTATGTCAAAACATCCCTGCCTTATACTATGTCCTGTTACAATGTGGAGGGAGTAAGGGGGGAGGTTGCCTTTGTACTGTCAGCATGGATCTGTTGCTGTCCACCCTGTCAGGCTGACAACACACTGACAGGACGGGGACTGACAAGTGAATGCAAAAAAAAAAAAAAAAAATAGCTACATTTTTGCTCTGTACTTAGTGCTTCTGCCATTACTGCAGCCTGTCAGTTATCCAGTCTTTTGGATAACTTACCATCTGTTGATTGATTCATGGTTCGTGATATAACAATGACCATGGTTTTAACCTATGGAAATGTACATATTTTAGACTTGTATGCCAAGTAAACTGCAGCATGAACAGGGTTATTTGAACACAAAATAAGTTGAAGTATATGGTGTTTTTTCAGTGTTTATCGGATAAACACCTGTTTTCTTTTTTTTTTCAGTGCTTATCTGTGTTGATCGATTTAAACCTAAAATCAGAAATCTTAAATATAATTCAGTTGATGTAAAATTAATTAAATATAGTATACTACAGTAGCGTGGCTTAAATTCAACAATCAAGTGGACTAAGCTTATCCTAATGGAGATCTTCAGGTTGCCTTCAAGGGAATGACATTGTTGTTAGAATATCTGCAGAGTTTAATCACAAGTTATGTACTGTTTGCTGGTGTACTCCAGAAGTCCCTGATTCCTATGGTGATGGGACAGTCAGCCATTTTAGTCTGAAAAGTAATATGTGTTGTTCTGAAGCAGTAAGCTTCAAATATCATTTTAATTGGTTTGATTGGTTGTATTTTCAATCATTGTGAGCGGTTTCAGTTATGATGCTCCAATACTGAGTTGTTATAATGCTTCTCAGGATCTGTAATGTAAATGTTAAAAAATTAAATAAATGTTTATGACAGTTGAAGCTACTTACTCTTTAAGAACGTTTAATATTATACGTACCAGTCAGTTTTATGTTTGCAGACATAGTGACTCAACCTAAACAAGTGATTTATGCTGTGTAAAACTGTAATATAACGAATGTTGAGAATCTGAAGTCACTGAGATCAGGCCATTACTAATCTTTTAGAAAGATTACTGAAGATATTGTAAAAAGGCAATGAAAAAATTACACATAAAAGCAGCTAGTGTTATAAAGGATGGATGGACCAGGCAATTGCTCATCTACTTCAGTTTAGACAGAATGTCAATAAAACATTTTATGTCTTTCCAAAGAGTGATTTTACAGATACAATGGCTGGGTTTCCATACAGTTTAGAAACTCAAAATTCTCTCTCCATTGTCATTAGAATGTGACACAGCACGCACATATCATGCACATTCCTTATAGGAAGGGCGAGGCAAAATCATGGTACAACTTAAAAGAAGAAAGCAGAGCAAATTAACCAAAACCTTTTTTTTTTTTGGCGTGGAAACATGTTGGAAAGCCATACCTTTTGTCTGACTTGTAACAAGTCACCAAAATTGGGACTCAAGTTCAGTCGAGTCATCGGGAGTAAAGATTCGAGTTGAGTCGAGGCTTTGACCTGCCAAGCTAGACTCTTGTAACTAAACTTCTCGATTTAAATCACTAATCTGGCTCGAGTCACTTCATTAGATGATTCATTAGTTCTGACCAATGCTTAATTTGTAAAGAAAGAGGTCGCAAGCAATGAAAATAATGCCATCCTTAAGAACCACACATTCAGAATCATAACACGTTTATTTGAAAGAGTATTGTACGTACTAGGGTTAGCTGTTTACATTCACATATTCTACATCATATACAAAGTAGCAGCACATGCAGAAAAATTAATTAAAGGCAAACGCAGGACAAATAATAAATAATATTTTTTTTTAAAAAAAAGCCTGTAAACATGTTTTGTACACATGTATTATCAACGATGTGTATGCAACAGAAGCCGCTGGTAGATTACAAAAATGATTAATTAAACTTAGGGTAGGTAGTTATCTTAATATGTTTTTATTCCCTATTAATTAAATTACATTCATTGAAAAAGGCAAGAGAGAACCAAATTGTTATTATTTGTTATTGTTTTGGTTTAATATAATATAGCAGGCTAATGTTCCTATTGAAGTAGGATACAACATTTTTTCATTAAAAAGTTGTCATTGTTCTTTGTTGAAATGAATGTTCAGCTTTTATTTTTTGTTGTGTACTACTCATTTAATCAAACCAAGCAGTGTAAGAAGCTGCTTGTATCGTTCATGACGTTTTTTAAATCAAGTAAGCTTATTTGTGTATAAAAAACGACAATAGAGTTGCAGCCAGTGTCATCTTACTTAAAGGCACGCAAGCTGATTTAAGTAGGCTACAGATGTGGCAGTGGACTGTCTTTCTTTAGCATGCACGCAAGAACTTGCAGGATTGATACAACTCTGTTGAGAATTTAAAAAGAAAGCATTTTATGAGATTTTTAACTAGAGGTACCAAAAATATGATTGCATGCTCAGAGGTTCTGGGGCTGTGCCTGGCACAAATTAAGCACTGGTTCTGACAGTTCAGATTAGTTTTACAGGAAGAGTTTTACAGGAGATTAGCAATCTACACAAAAATAAATCTATTAAATACAAAATTAGGATGCACAATAAAGTGGTCATACTTGCCCCACTTATGTTCACCATTAAAAGTCCACAGTTTCTTCTTTGTTTTCATCTTTCCATTTTAGTGAATTTGATTCCTTGAACTATTTATAAGCACAGTTTGCCACTGTATAAAGACCTTTACCCTTTTACAGGGTCATGGTGAGCCAGAGCCTAACCTGGCAGACACAGGGCGAAAAGCGGGAAAACACCCTGGACGGGACATCAGTCCATCGCAGGGCACCACACACACGCACACCGAGGGCAATTTAGAGTGACCAATCAACCAAAACAGCATGTGTTTGGACTGTGGGAGGAAACCGGAATACCCGGAGAAAACCCACGCGAACGCGGGGAGAACATGCAAACTCCACACAGACAGACCCCTAGGCCGGATTCGAACCACTGTGAGGCATCAGTGCTAACCACTATGCCACCGTGCCACCCACCATACATACATACATTAAATAAAGAGAATAGTGAGCACCAAATACTTCCCAAATTATTTACTTTTCAAGCTTTCACTAGGTAAAATTTTACTTATTAGAAATATTTCAGATGCATTTATTACCTTTTTTTGTGTGCTAACAAAACCTGAAAAATAGCTCCTAATCAGAGCTTTTTCTGCCGTGTTGTTTAATTTGCCCTAGTATTATTATTTTATTTTTTAAAATATCAGATATCGACTACCTACTCATTTTGGAAAAATGCAGCTGTTGCATTATGTCTGAGTTTTTAATTCAGATTCTCATTTTAGCCTTTTTAAAAAAAAACTACAAACCTACCGGTATAAATTAGTGGCAGTTACTGGTACTATGTTTTGAATACAGTTTATTCATATTGTTGTTTTACAGTGTTGGCAGGAATCAGCTATTGCTAAGGAAAAAGAAAACACCTTATTAGCATATAGCACCATTCCCTTTCAATTTGAAGATGGCCACCAAAACTTCATTATGGGATATACTCCTGCCTATTGGTAGGTGTCACTGAGATCTTTCTATCAAAGATGCCGATAGGCCCTCTCCCCTCGGTGACCCTCTCAGTCCCGCCTACAGAGGGTATTTAACCGTCACGCAGGGGAGACTCGCTCTCTTTTCGCTTTTCAAGATTGGTACGGTAAGACCTCTCTGTGTTGCAATGACCCCTTTTTCTTCCAAATAGTGCTGCGTAAGCTACTGCTAGTTCCCCTGCACTTCGTGCTGAAAGCTGGCCTTCAACGTTCTGCAGGGTCCCCCTGTTGAGTTGACTCAGCAGGCTTATTTTAGCCTGCCTATTTGGCATGCTTGGTCACCCTCCTGGCATGGAGAATGTGTCACTTTATTCCTGCATAAAACACCTTGAGTCTGTGTTCCACTCTGGCATATGCTATACGCTGCCATGTGGTGTGATTGCACGCGGTCCAGGACCAGGTTATCACTGCTCTCCACCATGGTGCAGAACTGTACGCTCCCCTCTACTGGTCTCCTGATTTGCCTACTGCTGTCACTCGAGCTATGTATCCACCCCGGTGTATGCTATGCGTTGCATTGGCTTCACGCATCCATGCCTTGGTGCTTGGCGTCACAGCATGTCAATAACACTAGGTATCCCTGTTGCTTCGGTGCACCAATAGTGAATTCTTCCTCACTCAGTGCCCTCAGTGCATCTGCACCATTGGTGCCTGAGTGCTTCAATACACGGCTTAGCCGTATGGTGGCTCATTAGGCTGTTGGCCCGGTTATCACACTGGACCAGAAGAACCTGTTCCGCGTTCCTATGGGTCCAGTGCACAGCAAGTATCTCCGCTCCGCCTTACAGGGGAGCATCCTGAGTTTCCGTGCGGTGATTCGGCCTCCTTACCCCCGCATGTTTCAAAGTGCATGGATGCCACCCTCGCTCCCTTGCAGCGGTGATGAGTTGCCTGTACGACTGGTTGATCTGCACAGTCGCAGGAAGGAGCAGTGGCCCACACAGCTGTTTGTGATGAAGCATCTGTTTGAGACTGGGTCTCACCCTCAACGTATGGCACAGACCGCTCCTTTACGCGTTCCCGCCTCTGCCATTACTCCCAGCCTTTCTCGAAAAGGCCCGGTCAGAGAAGGCGTCAGTTCTCCTAGTGGCCCCCAGGTGGCCCACGAGAATTTGGTTTTCATCTCTGTACCAACCATTTGTACGGCCCGCCCTGGGAGATCCTGCTTCAACGGGATCTCCTCAGCCAGGCAAGAGGCACACTTTGGCACCCGGAGCCGGGCAGGCTCCAGTTGTGGGTCTGGCCCCTGAAAGGGACCACTCGTCAGCCTTAGCGCTGTCAGACGCGGTCGCGGGTACACTGCAGAATGCTAGTGTTCTATCCCCGTTTTAACATATATACTCTGTTGAGTTGACAGCCTTCCTCTTGGCTATCACCTCCGCTAAGTGGGTTAGTGAGCTGCAGGTGCTGTCTGAGCATAGCTCCTGCATGACTATTTGGGATGATGGTAGCAGAGTGTCACTGCATGCAAGCCATGCTTTTCTCCCCAAGATGGTTACAGCCTTCCACATGAATCAGTCTGTGGAAACTGAGTTTTCTCCGAGGCAAATGGTGAACCTTCTCTGCCCGGTACGGGCATTGAGATGTTATGTGGATAGGACGAGAGCGCTGCGTCAATCTGACCAGCTCTTTGTCTGCCATGGAACACGGACCCTGGGACAGCCCCTTTTGAAGCAGTAATTGTTGCATTGGATTGCGGACACAGCCTCGACTGCATATGATAGTGCTGGCTTATCCCTGCCTGGTTGGTTAGCCGCACATTCCACGAGAGGTGTGGCAACGTCATGGGCCCTCTTTCGAGGTGCCTTCATGGCTGAGATTTGTTATGCGGCTAGCAGGGCTACCCCGCATAGTTTTTCCAGGTTCTATCGCCTGAACGTGATAGATCCCTCATTGCCCTCTGTGGGTACTAGGGTCCAGGAGGTTGCATGCTTGCACCACTGACCTTGGTCAGGCAGGGCTAAGCGTCCCTCGTATGTTGCCATTCTTTTCTCCCTTGCGACGGCTCTGGTACACGTTTTCCCATAACAATGTTTTGGTGGCCATCTTCGCTTTCAGGGAACCAGGTTTACGGTGGATAAACTAACGTTCTGTGATCATAACGTCACAAGCAGCATGGAGCCTGGGAATCAAAATGTGTAGATGGGAAGCAATGACAGACTTCTGATCACTGAAAATCCTGAGGAAAAAATGGGTTGTGCTGCTTTAGAGCGAGTCAATCTCATGGGACAGAAAAAAGGCAAGCACGTCATTCTAAAATGCCTCACTTAAACAGTAACCAACATACTGATAATGTTGTGTAGTGATTTTTGTAAAGACTGTGTGTGTGTGTGTGTATATATATATATATATATATATATATATATATATATATATATATATATATATATATTGATGTGACTTTTTGTTATGTGGAATGTAATAAACGAGAACCAAAACAGTGAGTTTTTTTCTCCTTCACTTTACAACACCATTTCCACGTTTATTTTATTTGAAGTGTTTAAAGTTAAATGATTTTTTTTTGTATTTTAAAATGTTACATATTGTAAGGTCTTTGGTAGCGAGTTTGTGCTATAAATATATTGATTATGAATTGTATGCAGTGCCTATAGAAAGTCTATACCCCTTGAACTTTTTTCACATTTTGTTGTCAGTGCATGCATTTAAATGAGGATTTTTTTTCTACTTATCCACTTACCATACTCCACACTGTTAAGGGGAAAAACGTTTTTATTGAGAAAAAATATATGTTAAAAATACAAACCTGATCACCCCTCTCCACCCCCGAGTAAATACTTGGTGGAAGCACCTTTGGCAGCAATTACAGCTGTGAGTCTGCTGGGCTAGGTCTCTACCAACTTTGCACACCTACACTTGACAATATTTGACCATTCTTCTTTACAAAACTGTTCAAGCTCTGTCAAGTTCCTTGGGGAGTGTTGATGGACAGCAATCTTCAAGTCATGCCACAAATTTTCGATTGGATTAAGGTCAGGGCTCTGACTGGGCCACTCAAGGACATTTACCTTTTTGTTCTTAGCCACTCCAGTGTAGCTTTGGCTGTGTGCTTTGGGTTGTTGTCATGCTGAAAGGTGAACTTCCATCCCAGTTTCAGCTTTCTTGCAGAGGGCAGCAGGTTTCCCTCAAGGACTTCTCTAATTTGCTCCATTCATTTCCCCTTCTATCCTGACAAGTACCCCAGTCCCTGCCGATGAGAAACATCCCCATAACATGATGCTGCCACCACCATGCTTCACAGTAAGGATGGTGTTCTTTGGGTGATGTGTTGTGTTTGCGCCAAACATAACGCTTTGCATTTAGGCCAAAAAGTTCCATTTTAGTTTCGTCAGACCACGACATTTTCTGCCACATGGCTACAGAATCTCCTGAGTGTTGTTTTGCATACTTAAAACAGGATTCAAGGTAAGCTTTCTTGAGTAATGGCTTCCTTCTTGCCACCCTACCATACAGACCAGATTTGTGGAGTGATTGGGATATTGTTGTCACATGCACGCTTTGATCAGTCTTGGCCATAAAAGCCTGTAGCTCTTGCAAAGTTGTCATTGGCCTCTTGGTAGCCACTCTGATCAGTGTCCTTCTTGCTCGGTCATCCAGTTTGGAGGGAGGGCCTGATCTAGGCAGGGTCTTTGTGGTGCCATACACCTTCTACTTCTTAATAATCGTCTTGACCGTGCTCCAAGGGATATTCAAGGCCTTTGATATTTTTTTGTACCCATCCCCTGATTTGTGCCTTTCAACAACTTTGTCCTGGAGTTCTTTTGAAAGCGCCTTGGTGCTCATGGTTGAGTCTTTGCTTTGAAATGCACTACCCAGCAGAGGGAACCTACAGGAACTGCTGAATTTATCCTGAAATCATGTGAATCACTACAATTTAACACATGTGGAGGCCACTTAACTTGGTGTGTGATTTTAAAGGCGATTGGTTACACCTGAGCTAATTTAGGATTCTATTACAAGGGGGGTAGACACTTATCCAACTAAGCTACTTCAGTTTTTATTTTTAATTAATTTTATACAAATGTCTAGAATATTTTTTTAACTTGGAAGTTGTGGTTTCACTAATTTCTTCTAAATATATGTTGTTACATTAATTATTTGATACGTGTCATTAATTTTTATTTTATATATATATATATATATATATTATATATATATATATATATATATATATATATATATATATATATATTTTGTTTTATATTTCAATTTACAAACACTCAGGGGTAGCCAGTCTTGACAATTGCAGTCCATTCCACAGGAGGACCTGTCATTTAAATAAGGAATGTTAATTGAAAACTTTTGTTTTAATTAATTCATTTTCTTTGTTTTTTCTAGGAAATTCATTGCAAAAACTGTGTTAAAGTAACGTTAAGGCTACCCAAGCAAAACCTTCAAAAGTTGACACACAACCTTAACTCTGCCCCATTATGTGTATGTATGACATCACATATAACATCAGCAGTGACATCACTGATGACATAACTAATCACATGTCAAATGCTCCACGAAGACTGGCCATAGGAACATAACACTGGGAAATCATTCACCATAACTTAGACCCAAAGCATCTGATAGTTGATCAGTATAATACAGATGCATCAGTAATAGTGAAGATCACCAGTGTCCATAGAGTTATAACAGACTAGCCAATTATCCAGTTATTATTAAAGAAAGAGAAAAATAAGTATCAAATGTAAAACATGATTTTAAAGTAGACTCAGTTACAAAACATTTGCAAACTTTTGACTTTGAAAACGCAAATGATTTTTAAAGATAAGCAAATATTTAGTAAATAGTCTAAACGATTAAAAAAGAACATTAAAACAGAACAAATTTAATCAAATAAACACACAAACTACTTTTCTTATATGAAGAGATACATACACTGGAAATTATATTCTTTAAGCATACTGCACTCAGATAAACAAAGAAAGAAGACATTACATATAATAGACATTTTAATGTCAAATCTGTAATCTGTGTTAACACGGCACTAAAGCATTTACCTGGATGTAATACATCTTAAACATTAATTATTTATTCTCACTTGGATATGCACATGCATACATTCATATTTCATCACAGGTCATTTTTCATGTGAATTTCATTACTTGGTGTAGTGAAGTCTTCCCTCTTCAACAGCCAGTTTTAGTGCCCATATTTAATATGGAAATTGCTGAAGCGATTTTTGTTACCCATGGGATCATCCTGTTACTTCCTTTTCTAAAACACTTTTAGCTTTTGGTTTCCACTACGGTTTCTGTGCAAGTTTCAATTAAGTGATTGTTATACAGTGTGATTAACTAGGGCAGTTCAGCAAGCTGTATAGGTGAAATATAAGGCCGTCATCACAATATAATAGGAAGCAAATTCCAGTAGCTACCACAAGTAGGTAGAGGTGGTAGCATGATTATATCATAACAGCATTACAAAAATGAAAGTGGCAGAAACAGGGATGCATATTGCCTGAATTGTATACTGTAGCAACTGTGCTGGTTGACAAGACAAGAATTGTTGGTGCATTAAACTAAAAAATAAGAAAACACTTACTTTTGCAATTGACAGATTGTCACTCACTTGGGGGCTAATATACAAAATGTAATCAAGCAGAAATAAGTGAATTGATTAAAAGTGAGTCTTTCCAGTTCATTAAAAAGCAATTTCAACAATCAGATGCAGGACTTTCGCTTGTGATATTGGAAATGATGGACATCTTTTATTTATTTATTTATTTATTTTTTTAAGAGAGCAGGCAAATTAAATGCACAGGAAATTAGACTGCCATAAGTTTAATGCAAAGTTGAGTTTCAATTTTACCTTTTATAAACAAAAAGGCAGTACAATAAAGTAGTAGGTCCAAGCACTACTTGTTTCTGTAGGAAAGATGCTTAAATAAATGACATGGTCTGGGTTATTTTTTTTCTTTCCCTGTTTCTACCACGATTATATTGCTTCAGCCATCAGGTTGTATAAAAGAGAGATTGAAATCTTTACATTGGCAGACACACTCATTACTCTGTCTGTGTGATATTAGTCTGGAGTTTAATAATGATCTGCTGTGTGCTGTCTATCGTGCTTATGATGTAGGGCACACCAGTCTTAAAATACATCTCCTTAATTGTCTGTAGTTTTCATCAGGTTTTTGGAAGCACACTATTGTGATCAAAAACCAGTGAAGCTGTGATGAAATAGCTGGCTACAATATTATACTCCTTCAACAGGAGAGCTTCAACAGAGCACTGTGCACTTGGTAAAGTACTCATACAAATGGAAAGTTTGGTGCATTGCCGAAGGTCACAATCCTGTGACCTGCCCTATTCAGACAATATTAACCTTCTTACAACACCTTTTTGATGCAGGAAAATCAGCGTCCACTTTGAAGGTCTACCTGGCAGCAATATCAGTGTGCCACGACAAAATTGACTCTTTGTCCCCGGCAGTGCAATTTCTTAAAGGGGCTCGGAGGAGGTCGCTGGAGTTATGGTCCCCAAGTGGGATCTAGAACAGGTACTGCGGGTCCTTATGGGTCCCCCATTTGAGCCCATGGCGTCAGCAGAACTGCGCTCTGTTTCCTTGAGGATGGCGTTTTTAATAACCATTACGTCTGCCAGATGAGTAAGTGAGCTTCATGCGCTGTCCATTGATGGCACATCTATGGCTTTCACTGGAAATGACTCGCTGTTAACATTAAGAACAAATCCAGCCTTTTTGCCAAAGGTGGTATCTTCATTCCATATTAACCAACCAGTGGTTTTGGAAACTTTCAGACCTCCCCCGGATGAGACAGAGGAGGACCGTAGACAGCACACGCTTTGACCAGTTCAGACTTTGGGCTGTTACCTGGATAGGACGGCGTCCTGGAGACAGTTCAACCAGCTGTTTGTCTGCTATGGGCCCCGCTCTAGAGGTCAGGCTCTATCGAAGCAACGTCTAGTGCACTGGGTGGCAGATGCTATATACTTGGCATATAAACAGACGGCATGCCCTTAGGCATCATATGGGTTCCGAGGCAATCGCCGTGAGGCTGTACTATCGGTAATTTGGAGCCATGACAGCTTTGGTACAGCTTCCCATTCGGTAATGTTTGTTATTCCATTGAAAGGGAACGTTAGGTTATTATCATAACCCTGGTTCCCTGAAAAGAATGACAACCATTACCCTTCGAGGTTGTGTCCCCAGCTGACCTCTGATTTTGAAAGACAATGACGATATGCTACTGTGAGGACGTCCCTCTTCAGCAAGAGGTGGGAGGGACTTACTCCTCACAGCAGAGCCCTTAGGGCATCTTTTTTATATATGCCCAGTGATTGACAGTCAGAGAGGGCTCTTCCCATTCGTTAATGGTTGTCATTCCATTGAAAGGGAACATTGGTTATCACTCTTTTAGGTCTGTGAATCCATTGGATACCCAAGGTATTTTTCCACCTGTATTGCTGGCATTGCTTTCATATGATGTTGGACAGTTCAGCGTGGGGCGATACCACTAGACCCGCAGTACCGCTCAAAATCGACTGCCACGTGGTACTGTCAGTAGATTAATGAATCACAACAAAGTACTAATAACACATGCTTGCCAGGAAAAATCATGAATGAAACTCTTGTCTATGGAGGTGTCCAAGCACCCTGAAGTATTTGATCCTGCCCATATTTCATACAAGGACAGGCAAGTCAGTATTTTATACATCATCCCTGATAAGCATTCTTCTTATAGCCAATTTGATACTGTTATCACTTTTTGCCTTTTTATTTTCTGTAGTTCATTACTAGTTTTACTAAATAACTGTCAGTAAAAGGATATATTTTCTAACACTTTAGTAGCAGGCTATTTGCTGTCAGCAACGTATTTGTATGTTTCTTTGCTAAGCTTATCGTTCATTTCCTACTGAATATAGATGACACAAAACCTTGATAAATAAAACCAGTATTTTTATTTAGTAGATTATATGGCATTACAGCTATGGCTAAATGTTTTGCATCACATGAATAATGTTACGTTAAATGTTAAATAAAATATAAAAATTGTGTTTATAGTTGTTTTTTTGTTTGTTTTTTGTAAATTGTGTTTACATCTTAACATTTTAGGTGAACATTTGGCCACATATATAAATTATATTTGAATACATAGAATACGAAAAGGGTTAAGGGGCATTCACACCGAACGAGACGCGCATGTCGCCTCCTTGCGTGTCGCTCAGTGTCGCCACAGACCACTGACCATGTCGAAGTCGGCAAGGGGAAAGTCAGTGGGTGGTCGTCACGGCTGCATGTACAGTGACTTTTGGTTGCCAAGCAACAAACAGTAAATGCCAGCGGGAAGGGAAAATTGTTTTTATATAGAAAACAAAGCTAAATGGTTTAAGTAATCCCCAGGTACACCAGCTATATCGTACTATCCGTTTTTTGTTTGGCTGCTGTACTTTAAGTATTGTATTTGTTTATTCTGTACTTCACTTACATTAATTATTGTATATTACTGTTTATTTTGCATAAAGTTGAAAATGTAACAGTCATTTCATGATTCAGCTAAATGTAAAAATAGTCATCATCCATAGTACCCCATGTTAAATATAATGTACATTTTTTTATTAATTTTGTTAATTGTTAAAATAATAAATGTACACTTTATTAGACCAAATAAAACATTTGCTTGATCTTTTTGTTTGTCTGCAGCAAGAGTAATTTTATTTATCAGGAAATGCTGAGTAGCAGGTGCATAAAGGTGTTTTCATATTATCATGTATTCATATAATTTCATATACTGTGTTATTATATCCAGTAATTGTTTGGCTTTGCCTATAAACAAAAAACATTTTGAAGGATGCTTTTTAGAAAATAAAAACTATTACTACATGGTAATGTAATACTATGCACAGTACCTGGATTAAAAAATAATCCATGTATTAAACATTGATGAGTGTGTGTGTGTGTGTGTATATATCATACACTTCTCTAGTGTGTTTACCTAGGCCCTGGCTCAACCGCACTCTAATAATAATTAATTACTGTAAAAAACTCATCTACTGAAGAGTTGTTTCATGTTAACAGCTTCAAAAACACCCCACTGTTCCCTTTATCCCAGCTACGTGACTTGCCTGCTTACAGACTTTCAAACTCCCCGCAGGATGTATCTAGATTTGTTTGCCTGCCTGTAAACCTACAAGGGGGGGAAAAAACAACTCACCTTTGCAACCAGAGATCACCAGGGAGTGAGTAATTTATTTAGAATTGTTGACTACAAAAAAAACATTGTATGAGGTAAATGAGAATCAGAATTCACAGCTCGCACATTTCAAACTTGGTATCTCCAGGTGAGATTTAATCCTTGATTGAGCATTTGCTGGCTTTCAAAACAGTTTAAAAACTGCTTGAAGCACGTTGTCTCCCAACAAGTTACCGTCACAAGTTGATGCACACAACGTAACATTGAAAGTGCCAGAACATATATAAAAATATAAATTTTGTTTCTACAGAATGAAGGCAAAACATTGGTCTACTTGCTGTAGATTGTTAAAATATTTAAAGCCGTCACTCTAGCACTGTCGACCCCAGCAGACTTTGCCCAGTACATTGGTAGTCATAGCCCCAGGTTGCTGGTAAAGAAACCTTAGCCAACCAAGCTAACCCCTGTATACCTTCCATAATATAATCAATTAATTTTGACAGACACTCAGGCTTGTCACAGATGACATTTAAAAATAAAAGAAAAACATTTGTCAGAATCATATTTTGATCCATCATTTCAGGATGAGGCATAACAGGCATCATATCCTCAAGCAAGGAGATTGATGCTGAAATACGCAGTCTTCCAGGGTGCTATTTACGTATTCCCATTATTGGTGTATTGAATTTTGCAGTGTGCAGATTAAAAGGTTCATTTTGAGGAGCTATAAAAGCAGACACAGAACTGTACTTTAAGCACTTTCATACACTTATTATCTACAAAATTAAACATAACACAAAACTAACTCCCACTTGGAGTACTAAACTATACTTTTCTTTCAGTTCTAATTAAAACCAGACTAAGCTATTTACCAGTCAAAAACTCTTTCACACACATTCACACAGGTTACAAGTTTACAGACTTAATAAGGCTCACACAGTACCTTTACTCAGGAGTCACACACAGACTTTTTTTCTTACACACAGAGTCTTCTTTTGTTCCCAGCTCCCTGGTGTATTCTCCCGATTAAGCTTCAAGCTCTCTTTTTATTCTCTGTGGCTGTTACCGAATTAACACCCATTATCTCATTTGGGAACAACCACATTCTCACATGTATCTGGCAGGGATAGAAATTAACCCCATTCCTGCCAACCACTACCAAAACACACAACACCAGCACTTTATTTACAGGCAGTGACTGCTTTTACACAGTCACATGTTTAACTGTTTAAATTACTGTCTAAAACTGTTTTATTAAACGGTCTGGAATGTGGCAAGGTGTTAATTGAGTGATTGATTGTCAATTACCCCTGGCCACACCCTATATAAACCAGGTTTGCAATGTTTGTGGCGCTGTCAGTCTTCCTCTGTGTGAGGCCTGGAGGAAGGCTGTAGGAACAGACCTGGGGATTGGAATACATATAGGTTTGGTTACTGGTACCTGTTGATGGAGTTCAAATTTTGTTTTGTTTTATTTTATTAACAAATATATAGACACTGCCCTGTAGTACTGTACTAAAAGACAGTGGAAAAGGTCACAAAGCGTGGCATTATGAGTACCAGGAATAAGTATATAAGTATTTACCCTGTCTTCTTTTCTGCATTTTTGCATATTTTTGACACTGAATGTTATCAGATTTTCAACCATAATGTACTATTAGATAAATGGGACCATGAGTGAACACATGACACAATTTTTTTATACTTATTTCATTTATTTATTAAAGAAAGTTATGCAACACCCAATGCGCCCGTGAGAAAAATAATCGCCCCCTTAGACTCAATAACTGGTTACGCCACCTTTAGCAGCAATAACTGCAACCAAACGCTTCCTGAAGTTATTGATCACAACATCTCAATGGGGTTTAGGTCTGGACTTTGACTAGGCCATTCCAAAACTTTAAATTTCTTGTTCTTCAACCATTCGTGTTTGTTTCGCATCATTGTCTTGCTGCATACCCAGCTGCACTTCAGCTTCAGCTCACGAACGGATGGCCTGACATTCTCCTGTAGAAATCTCTGATACAGAGCAGAATTCATGGTTCCTTCAATGATGGCAAGTTGTCCAGGTCCTGTTACAGCAAAGCATCCCCATATCATGACACTACCACCACCATGCTTGACCGTTGGTATGAGGTTCATACTGTTAAATGCAGTGTTTTGTTTCCACCAGACATAACGAGGCCCATGTTGGCCAAAAAGTTCCACTTTTGACTCATCTGTCCGTAGAACATTGTTCCAGAACTCTTGAGGATAATCCAGGTGCTTTTTGGCAAACTTGAGAAGCATTCATTTTCTTGTTAGTGAGCAGTGGTTTCTGCCTTGCTACTCTGCCATGAATCCCATTTTTGCCCAGTGTCTTTCTGATGGTTAGTTGGGCCAGGACAACTGGACCCAGCTATTTAGTCATATAGGAATAATTAAAGTGAGTTCAGCTAGGATAATTAAAGGGTAGGTTTTTGTTTTATTTTGAAAGTTATGGAGCTGTTGGCTGTAAAAGTAAAACACCCTATTTTGCTTGTCATATCTGCCTCCTGCCAGTCATTTCAGCAACACCCACACAAAGAGAGCAATAATACATGTATTATTTCATTTATTATGCACTTTCCACTGTATATAATGTACAATTTCATGTATTATGTACTTTCCACTGTATTTAGTGTAATATTTCATGTATTATGCAGTTTCCATGGTATTTAGCGTACTATTTTATGTATTATGTACTTTCCACTGTATTTAATGTATTATGCATTTCTCTGTATTTCTCTGTATTATGGATTTTCTTGTATTTACTGCATCTTGTAAAGAGCTTTGCTGATTGATTGATTGATTGATTTAATCTTGCTTACTATATATATACACACACACACACACACACACACACACACACACACACAAGGTAGTCCACTTCTTTGCATATATTGAAAACAAGCCCGGACCACCACAAGCATTGTACTTTTTAACTATTAGACAAAATATGTATATAATACTTAAAAACCTGTTGCTATAACCATGCTGTATGATTCATTTATGAGTAGCATTATAATGAGGGCTTCTAGTTTTTTCGGTTTTTATTTTCCATCTCTCTCCCTCCCTTTAAACCTTAATTAATAGTTGTTAAGCCTTAACTGAATACCAGAATAGTGAAGCACTACTAGAAACTAACGCAGTGGAAATTAATAAGCTGAGTTCGGCGATTAGAGCCTGAACGAAATGCAGGTTGAAATAGAATCAGGTGAGATCAATACACGTCGTTTGTGAACTCAATCAAGATATGAGGGTAAAAAGAAACAACTTCCTTTGGTAATTAGTGTTTGGCTCAAAATATGTTTAAAGGGACATCACGTGATCAAAAATAAAACCTGAAAACTAGAAGCACTACTTATAATTAAATTATACCAAATAATATTTTTATTTACAATGAAGGGAAAATATACTGTATTGCCCAAATGCTTATAATGTCAGCAAAAAAATATGTATTATGTTTTCCATTATATAGCAGCAGTTTTTAAAGTATTGTGTTAATATTGCTTCTAATAGTTAAAAAGTACAAAGCTTATAGTAGAGTGGTTAAACGTAATTTTAGATTTTATTGAAAAAAAAGATCAAATCAATTTTTTTGTAATCCATTTTAATATAACTTAAACATATCTGAAATGAAAACTATACAAAACTTTTTCAAAGCCTCTGCCGACTTTGAGCTAAACTTCGACAACTCTGACTACGTGTCACGTAATCCGACCCACATATATTCTAAACACTAGATAATAATTCAGAGGTGTGTCTCCCGGACTGTGACAGAAATACAATGATTCTTGGTTGTAATTCTCTCTCCTGACCTGTGAGGGTGCTAAGTGCAGTAGTGCTCATGGTGGGTGATACAGGTTTATATTTGTGACACAGGTGCAGTGTTTAGTCCAGATGAGTGATGGCCCTTGGCGACAGCTCCGTAACTGTGTTAACTGTCTGGTAATGTACAAGACAAGACAATTACAAACAAACAAAACACAACGCTCACGATTACAGATACTGTTTCTGGTTTTCACTGTCCTTCTCGGTTCTTACTCACAATAAGCCAAAGCGAAGGAACAGATTACGATTCTCCGTCCCCTTTTTATGCTGTCACATATGACCCCTTGGTAAACGAGTGCAACCACCTCTCCAATCTGCTGCTGTCACGTCATTGCTGTTCCGGGTCAATGTGTTCTTGGAATGGAGTCTTGCCTTTTTCCAGACAGACTGACTTCCCGACCCGGTGAATGAACTGTCAAGCCAGCCCATCAAAAAAACTCTGTCCTCGCTTAGTACCCTCACAGGTCAGGAGGGAGATTTATAACCAAGGTTCATTGTATTTCTTTCACTTACTTATATACAACACATAATGCCTAGGCTGGCCTTTTTGCCAAATGACTTATCTTAAGCCTTGTGTCTTTTCATAATCAGAACCATACACATACTTAACAAGTATACCACTGACGTGTAGAACAAGTTATAGTACATTATGTATTAACTCAGGAAGTTTCTTTTTTATTTAAGCATAAACTACACTTCCCTGTGTTAATGAAGAGGCATGTGTATCTGGTTGGTTTTCAGGTTGAAATTGCTTTCTCAAATCAGTTCCCAAAGGAAATTCATTCCTTTTGCTTTATCCTGCATGTAATTTTGGTATGCTAATGTAAGTAATACAATGAATCAGGACATAAAGTAATCGAAGTAGCACATTACTTCTGAGTTTGGAAAGGTCTTGGATGAAATGAATGAAAGGGGAAAATGACTCTGGCCTTGCATATCTAGTAAACCACTGACCACAATCTATATGCAAGTGAGAGTACAGAAATGTGCTGGGGTTTCGTAACAATAGGAGACGAGTAATAAAAATACTCGTCTCCACTTTAAAGGAATCAAATCCCCCTTTTGCCAATTAAACATAAAAACAAAAAAAAATACTCTTTCTCCTTTCTGAAAAAAAAGTGTTCTCATTATGAATTGGAGTAAATATTATGATGAATGTAATGGCACACCCCTCTCTCTAAATGTTTGCTTAATTGCTTACGAAATACAAATGAAATATGTGTATGAAATATGTGTATGAAATATGCGCAGGAGACTCGGGATGTATTTAAGGCAGTGTGACTTATATGGGAGAGACAGGACTGAATGTTGATGTGCTGTGGGCGAGAGACTCAAACTGCACCAAGCTGAATGTAACTGGAGTGAGAGGTTCAAACTGCAACAAGCTACAACTGCCTTCCTCCACTGTACAAAGCCTTGGTGTACTTCTGGATAGTAAACTCTCCTTTGATGCCCAAATCTCCTCTGTAGTCACATCCTCCTTCTACCACCTCCAAAACATCTCAAAGATCCATCCCTACCTTTCCCTCCCAGTTGCAGATACTCTTTCATGCATATCTCTCCTCTCGAATTGAATACTGCAACTCTCTCTACGGTGATCTTCCATCACGAGCCACAAATAGACAGCAGCTAGTTCAAAATGCTGCTGCTAGGATCCTTACCAGACATAAAAAACATGATCACCTTACACCCCGTCTTGCCCAGCAGCACTGGCTACCTGTAAAGTTCAAGATTACTTTCAAAATTCTCCTGCTTGCCTGCAAGTCCCTTCATCACACAGGTCCAGTGTACCTCTTCAACTTGCTGACTCGCTATGTCCCTTCACACAAGCTGAGGTCCTCTGACTCAGGTTGCTTGTTATACCCAAGCAAAAGTGCACCACACCCGGAGAGCGCTCTTAGCTTCATGGCCCTGACTCTCTGGAACTCTCTCCCAGCTTTGGTGCATGCAGCTCCTACAGTCGCTCTATTCAAATCAACTCTCAAGACCCACTTGTTCTCTCTTGTTCTCTCATCCGGAACGACTCCATTGTGATCAACTGTGGGACAGCCCTCTATTGGAGAAACCATGGCGACGAGTTGTTTGCAGGGAGGAGGCATGGGTACAAAGGGGAAGCAGCTACGTAGTTTGTTGTTTTCTTGTTACGTGTGTTTTCTTTGTTGCAGAGGAGAATTGAGCGCCCCGGAGCTCCCTGGAATGGAGCACGCACTATTTCATGCATGGAGGACGTGGGACCGACCATTGGACTATAATAATTATAAATAATTATCCCCCAATACCATTCCTGTAAAGGGGTGGATTCTTTTTGTTATTTATTATTAAAATACAGACTGCTTTTGGGAGAAATACTGCGTGGACATTATTTTTATTCACTGCACCACTTACACCTGAGGACATTTGATGTCCAGAAGAGGGATCAGAGATGGACCCAACTACATTGGCAGCGCTGTTGGAGGTGCAGGAGCGGCGGTACCAGGAGTCACTGATGGCCACGATGGAGAGGATGCACAGCCTGTTCCTGGAGGTTAATTGGGGTAGGGAACCGGCGGCCGAACCAGCAGTACCACTACCGAGGGTAAAGGTAGTAAGAATGTTGCTGGAGGATGACCCCGAGGCCTACTTGGTTGGCTTTGAAAGACAAGCAAATGCAGCACAGTGGCCTTGGGAGTGGTGAGCTACCCAGTTGGGCCCCAATTTGATCGGAGAGGCCCAGGCAGCCTGCCAAGCCCTGACACATGAGCAAGCCCTGGTGTACGACCAGATGAAGCAGGCCATTCTCCAGCAGCTTGACATCACAGAGGTGACGCACCCCCGCGGGTTCCGGGAATACCAGCGACCACCAGGACTGTGACCTCGTGTGGTGGCCCAGCAATTAGTAGATCATGTGACCAAGTGTCTCTGCCCTGGCACCAACGATGGAGAGAAGATCACCGAGCTGATTGCCATAGAACTGTTCGTGAAGGTGCTGGGTCCGGACAACCAGAACTGGGTCACCAGGCGTCGACCCACCACGCTGGAAGCAGCATTTCGATTGGCTGAGGGATATGAGGATGCATTGGCAACCGCTCCCGTAGTTGTCGGCCCCACTCCTCCCTCCAACTGACCCCGAACGACTGGCCCAAGGACAGGACCCCCACAGCACTTCACCCCCTCCCCCCACAGGGCTACTTCTCATCGTCACCCCACCGGCACCCTTTCTCCACAACCATGGAGGACAAGGTCGACCCCCAGTGGGGTGAGCGCAGAGAGCCCCTCCCCACTGCCAAACCGGCAGCGGGACATACAAGCTCCGTGGGCGCCCTTTCACCCCACTTGTTACCAGTGCCATGAGGTCGGCCACCTCTCCCGCAACTGTCTGGTGGCGATGGAATTTGGTGCGGCCCCCATTACCTACCCACAGCACCAGGTAAGTCCAGGGGTAATGATTGGGAGGGGCCTTGCATTGTTTATGTACCGGTTGGTGATGTGAACACCCACACATTAGTGGACTCAGGATGTGGGCAAACTTTGATTGAGAAGGCTCTGTTGATGGGGGTACCTTGGTGGTCACTTGGGGTATTGGTCATTTCCTGTATTCATGGGGATAACAAGGATTACCCCCTCACTAAATTAAATTGGACTGTCGGATGTCATACCTGCCGTGTAATCATGGCCGTGGCTGCAAAGTTGCCTCACTTTGAAACAATGATTAATACAATGGTAATGCCAGTCTCCGGTAAGACCATGGAAGTGGCGGGAGAAAATATTGGGAAAATCTTCCAGCTGCAAGCTGATTTGTTCCATTCCCGACTTCACCCGAAAAAAACAAAAAGAAAGCGAAGGGTTGAAAAATGGGCAGGAATGTTAATGAGACAAGGTTGGTGTTTGTTAGGGGAAACTTCAGAGTGTGTTAAATGCAAGGGAAAGGGGATTGGAACTCAGTGTGACCTGCGGGGGCGGGTTACCGAGGCCCCCAGTGCTGAAGCTACTGTAGCTCCGCTCAATATCCCGAAATTCTGGGACCGAGATGTGGAACAAAAAAACAGTCCTTCACTGGCACACATCTGGGGACAGGTTCAGTCTATCGAGGGGATGATGTAGAGGATAACCAGCCGCTCACATATCCTCACCACATTATTGTCGGGCATTTGCTGTAAAGTCAGATTGTAACACAGTTACTAATTACTCAGTCTTTTTGACATGAGATCATGCTGTTGGCTCATGATATCCCATGTTCGGGCCATTTAGGTAGCGATAAGTCTTGGAAACGAACATTGGCTCAGTTTTATTGGACAGGAGTGTTTAGTGAGGTGACGCGATATGTGGCAGAGTGTCTGGAAAGCCAACAAGTAGCGCCGGGGCGGGTTCGTCCGGCCCCACTGGTCCCACTGCCCTTGACCTTAGTTCCCTTTGAATGCATTGCTATGGACAAAGTGGGTCCATTGAGCCAGTCTGACTCTGAATATATGCACATTTTGGTAGTAGTGGACTATGTGACTATATATCCAGAGGCAGTACCATTGAGATCCACTAGTGTCGCAGCAATTGCTCGAGAGTTAGTACAGATTACAGCAAGAGTAGGGATTCCAAAAGAATTCCTCACTGATCATGAAACGAACTTCATGTCACAATGTTTGAAAGAATTGTATAAACTGTTGCAAATTAAGTCCATTCGATGGTAATGTGAATTATGAAATTAGACAACTGGATTGCCGAAATAAGACCGAAATTTGTCACATTAACTTGCTAAAACCCTGGAATGAAAGGGAAGCCCTATTTATAGATTGTGACAGTTTAGAAGAGGATTTTGGTCCCACTGTCAATCCACTGGCTACAACTAACATTCCGATGGGGAAAGTTACTTCCGGATCAGAAATGTGAGCGCCACCAGTTGGTGGAACAGTTTAATGATGTTTTTTCTGACTTGCCCGGCAGAACTAATGTTATTTCTCATGCTATTATTACTCCGCCAGGTGTCAGGGTCCGAGAGAGACTGTACCGAATCCCGGAGAGTCCAGGGGTCCTGTTTGTAGGGAGGCGGAGGCTATGCTCAGGCTTGGAGTCACTGAGCCTTCCCGGAGCAAGTGGTGCAGTCCTATTGTAATGGTGGGCAAGAAGGATGGCTCCACTCGGTTCTGTGTGGATTTCCGAAAGGTTAATGACATCTCCAAGTTCGATGCATTTCCAATGCCCCGGGTGGATGAGCTCCTCGACCGGCTGGGTAAGGCGCAGTTAATCTCGATTTTGGATCTGACAAAGGGATACTGACAGATTCCACTCACTCAGAGACTGAGAGAGAAAACTGCTTTCTCTACCCCACATGGCGTGTTCCATTTCCGGACCATGCCCTTCAGGTTGCATGGAGCTCCCGCCACCTTTCAGAGACTGATGGACCTCACACTCTTTGCTATTACTTGTTGGGGCATTCTTTCTCTCTTTTCACTGATCATGCTCCTTTAAGGTGGTTACACATAATGAAGGACAATAACGCCAGGATAACTCGGTGGTATCTGGTGCTGCAACCCTTCCAGTACACTGTGAAGCATCGTGTGGGTAAGGAGCATCAAAATGCAGATTTCTTTTCAAGGGAGGGGGGCCCATGGGGAATGTAGAGTTGACCGAGTATTCCTTCGGCATCACTCTGAGGGGTGAGATATGTGATAAAGAGAGAAAGGATCGATGTTGTAAATCTACCTCCTGATCAGAAAGGGCGTTGTATAAGGACAGTGGTATGCTGCCCCCTAGATGGACTGCCTTGATGGTAGGTGGAAACCGAAAGGTGACCATATTAGGGGGAGCATGTAGTTGCACTTTCCCGGAACAACTCCATTGCGATCAGCTGCAGGACGGCCCTCTGTTGGAGAAACCATGGCGACGAGTTGATTGCAGGGAGGAAGTCATGGGCACAAAGGGGAAGCAGCTACATTAGTATGCAGCTTTGGGCTGAAAAAATGTAACCTGATGGCCGGAGCCTGTAGTTTGTTGTTTTCTTGTTATGTGTGTTTTCTGTGTTGCAGTGGAGAATTGATCGCCCAGGAGCTGTTGCTACCAAGCCAGCAATCACCCCAGAGCACTTCATTGCACAAACACCACGTCTTGCACCACGGTCCCCAGAACGGAGCATGCACTATTTCGTGCACGGAGGACATGGGACCAACCATCGGACTATTGTTTTATAATTATTATTTTTGGGTCTGCAAGTCCACTGTGTACCCCCCAATACCATTTTATTTATTATTAAAATACACAGACTGTTTTTGGAAGAAATACTGCGTGGACATTACTTTTATTCACTGCACCTCTTACACCTGACGGCATGAGCTCTAAGCCTAGTATCTGTTATTAGCTGTTTTCTAAATTGCTGTTTCAGGTTTTTCACTTCATCTTATTCGTATGATTCTGCTCGACACACATATCCACAATGTTTAGAATTCACATCCTATCCTTGTATTATGACTACTATTAATGTATTTGCATTAATTTTTACTGTTATATTTAATGTAATATGCCCTGTATTTCACTGTATTTAATGTATTATGCATTGTTCCTCACTATCTTTGTGATCCACTATGAAAGACGCTATATAAAATAGATATTGATTGATTGATTGACTTTTCACTTTTAGTTAGATAATCCAACTTACTATAGATTAACGTATTTATAGTGGTTTTGAAATAAACTGAAAGGTTGAGAGGTGTTATCTCACATGCTGTAATATGTGCTTTACCAAATTGAATCCCCACACAACAGAGCCTGTTCAGAAGTAGATGAATATCTACAAACAAAATACCTGGTGCATGGTTCTCTGGGGCTTTGGATGCTAAATTCTCTCAGAACTTACCCAGTTTTATCATGAAAGTCCCCAGAAACAATATTAACTTGCCGCTATACTGGCGGAGGGGGGGTTTTCTCAGTCCCTTTGAAGTTAAATTAAAAGGATTTGACTGGATTGGCAAGTATCAAGAGTATCTTTTCAATGTACTTTTAATCAGTTTTTAAAAAACATAATGTACCCGTATTGCATGCACCAGATGTTAAAACAAATGTTTAAAGTTTCCATGGTTCAAAGAAGTGTGATGGCAGATACAGATGCCATGAACCGGCAGATCTTCTCTGGAAGAATTTGTCATAGCATATGGAGATAATGTACAGATATGTAGAGAGATGATCAAACACCAAGTTAGATGTATAATAAGACATTGAACTTGTATGCAAACATGGGCACTAGTTTGCTTCACGGATACAGCCACAAGCTCTGGAACGCTCAATTACAGCTGAGATTGGTAGCTGCAATTTTCCTTTACCGTCGAGTGCTATCCTGGAAAGGCATCATTGAACTCCCAGCTATTTCCAAATGCATGAACTAATCAATTTCCAGTCTCTCTATTGTTGGCAGAGAAACCTCATACACAGTAAGTGGCCACAGCAACCTTGGAAGAAGACCGAAGTGAAAGCATCAGACTTGCCCAGCAGTGCACTTCTGTTGATCCTCTTCAGCCATTGCACTGCCTGCTGTCTCACTCACTGTGTCAGTGGAATCCCCATCATACCACCTCTCAAGACTCTTTATGGGCTTTTCTGACACTGTTGGAATGGCCGCTCCATCAATATAGAACACCTTATCCACCACTTTGCCTTCAATGATGGAGATGCTTCTCGACTTGGCGGGCTTGAACTACTTATGTGCTCATCTTATATTATCTGCTAGTTTTCCAAGTAACTGACTGCTGCAGGCTACAATTGTAGTTATGGTGGTCATGTTATCCATATATGCTTGAAGTGGTGGTAGCTGCAAGCCAGAAGTGAGCCATTCTCCTCCCACTACTCATTTTGAGGGCCTAATAATGACTTTCATTGCCATGTTAAAGGCCAGTAGAGAAATGGTTCAACCTGCCATGTTTCCAACATTGAGAAACTGACAAGTAGTGGAAATTAATAACTCAAATGCTGCCCGAAGGCGCTTAAGTGATAGTGAACCATATGCATCAGCTAAATTCAGGAATGTTACATAGAGGTCCTTCTTTTTTGCAGACTGAATCTGTTGCCAGATCACACTAACATGCTCCAAACATCCTGGAAAGCCAGCTTTCTGTATAGAGGTGTCAATCATGTGCTTCTTGATAGGTTGACAACCATTGTGCCACAATGCTGAAGAATATCCTACCCTCCACCCTAACTTATCTGATGCTGTTTGGTCATTCACATAAATAGCTTACTGGAGGGATGTATATTTTCTGCTGCACTTTATAAATGTATTTTAATGGGTAAGTGGGTTTCTGAACAGGATGGCTTTGCAGGAGTGACATCAGACAGAAATACAGACTCCAAACAGTGAGGAATGGTGGTGAACCTGAGGTGCTACGGCATCCAGTATTTTATTAAATAACAAGAACAAACAAAAGATTTAAACAAAACACACAACTGAAAATAAAGGGCGCATTGGCCAAAGTAAATAGACAGACAAACAAAGTGGACCACAGAAAACAAGTACCGTGCTGGAGAGTATGAACAGGTGTAGAGGTGAACAAACAATTGTAATCCGGTAGGAAAGTGGTTTTAATTATAATCTTGGTCTGGTGACCAAATAATACATTCCGGCAATACACAACGATGTGTATTGCACAGAGATAACAACAGGGTTACAGTCCTAAACAATAATCACAGATGTATCTGTCCTACAATAATACGGCACACGGTCACCAGTCCTGGGTGCGTGTGGTTGTGCTCGTGGTGGGTGATAAACAATGTTATTTCATGACTATTTGTGCAGTGATGATCTGGCTTGTGCTGGCCCAAGGCGACAGCTCCAGATACGTGTTAGCTGTCTGGTAGTTCAATAAACACAGACAGTTACTAGCAAACAATAGAAACAAACACAACGCTCACAAATATTCTTTTACGTTCTCTTTTTATTTCTCCGGCAGTCACTACTGCAGCTCTCTCAGTCCTTCCAGGTTAAAGTGCAAACCAAGCGAAGGAAAAGATTAGCATTTCTCTGGCCCCTTTCATGCTACCCCACATGATCCCTTGATAAACGATTACAGCTGCGTCTATTGCTTGCAGCTGCGACCTTGTTTACCTTCCAGGCCAAATACGTTCCTGCAACAGAGTCTCGCTTCCATCCAGGCTGACAGACTTCCCGACCTTGGAAACAAACTGTCAGGCCAGCCCGTCCAGATACGTCTCCTTTTGCTATTTAGCACTGTGGCAAAGTGGCTAGTGGAGGGGAACAGGTGTAGCGGTGATGCGATGCAGGAGTGACAGGCAGACAACAGTTTCCAGTGACAAAGGTGCTTTTATTTATAATCCAGGTCTGGTGACCGTTAAATAATAAATCCCCGGCTATACATAACAATGTGTAAAGCACGGGGATAGCAATAATAGGGCACAGTCCTGAACAAAACAAACACACGGTCACCGGTCCTGGGTGAGTGCAATTGTGCTGGTGGTGAGTGCAAACACAGGTATTTCGTGACGGTGGTGCAGTAGTGAGCCGGATCGTGCTGACCCTTGGCGACAGCTCCGGATTTGTGCTTCAACTGTCTGGTGGTGCAAAACACAGACAATTACAAAACAGACAAAAAACCCAAAACACAATACACAATACGCTCTTCTCTTTCTGCACGAGAGCTCCTCTCTCGGTCCTTCTCTCTGCTGAGCTTTTACCCAAACGAAGGAAAAGATCAGCGTTACCCTGGCCCCTATATGTAATCCCGCATGATATCTAGGTAAACGGTTGCAGCTGCCTTATTACTTGCAGCTGCCTCTCGTTTACCTTTCAAATCAATACGGTCTCACAAAAGAGTCGCGCTTCTTTCCAGGCTGACCCACTTCCCTGACCCGGAAACGAACTGTCAGGCCAGCCCTTCCAGATACTTCTCCTCTCGTTCTTTAGCGCCCTCACAGGTCGAGAGGAAGATTCATCACCAGAACACATCTTTCCGTCACAAGCACCCACACAGGTCGAGAGGGAGATTTACAACCAGAAATCATTTAATTTCTGTCACAGGCCCCCAGTAGGAAAAAGGATGACCAGCACTGCTTACATTGTAATTCATGATAAACAATTCTGTATCACACTATATCGAACAAACCTTTGTTTCACATTTGTTCTGCAACACCTCATGACAGCCAGTTCTGTTTTCCACTTTACATTACTTAAATTACTGAATAAGAAGCAAAGACACATAAAAAAAAAAAAAAAAAAAAAACTTGCAGTATTATGAGCTGACTGTTATACTTATATGATATTACATTGGATAAGGTCATGGCTATAAAGAATAAAGAAAATGATGTGTATCTTTACATGCCCCTTAGCCTTTTTTAAAATGCATAAAAGCTGGCAGTTGGCTGCATAACCTCGACCATGTCAGCTGTCAGGAGATATTCATTCATATAAACGTGTTATTGTTTTAAGCAAAGATATGAACAAAACAAAAATGGAGAGATTAAAAGGCCTTACAATGATGAGAAGGTATGTCTGGGGTAATCTGGTGCGATCATCTGACAAGTATATGCATCTTATTTGTCTTGCCCGCCCTATAATGTATGGTCTTAGGACAGTGAACTGGCAGAAATCCTAATGTTTGGAGTGGGTTTATTCTGGTATACAGTATATCTGTGAAAGGACAAAGGTTTATAAGATGGGAATTGTGCTTAGAAGCAGCAAGCAACAATAAGATATTTACTACGGAAGTTGTTTTACCTTTACTGGAATTACTATATTCCATGAATAGTAATAAATGTGGCAATAGACAAGTAAATGTTTTCAAAAATTCCCTATGATAGGACCATGTAACAATTTTTTTTTTTTGGTTCCTGGGTCGTAAGTGTTATTTCCTAATTGCTTATGCCTCAAAAGTATAGGAAATGGCTATTATTCCCCACAAACTTTGCTTTTGTGACCAGGACAGTGATATTTTGAAATTTACCTATTTTCCAGAACATTCCAGATAGATTCAGTGCTGAGTAAACTTAGAGTAACTTCTAGAACTTTCTAGAACTTTCCAGTAATATAAATAGTAGTATAAATACAGGGGCCTTAAGCCCACCAGTTCAGTTTAGTTCCAGCTGCTTAAGTGGATACATATCTGCATTTTTCTGAGATGGCATCAAGAGGCTGCAAGCATCCGGCAGATGCATTTTGGAATGTCTGTGGCCAATTTATCAAGATAAGAGCGAAAAAGTGCTCCGTGAAAGCATCTGCTAAGATGTGTGAGGCCTACAAGGCATATTTCGGCATGCCTGTCGGGGATCAAGACAAACCCTGGGCACCTCATTTCACCTGCGAGCACTGCAAAAAAACTCTGGAAGGTAAGATGGATAATTGTTGCTCGGAATTTTATGTTATAAAATTTGTTAAAATTTTTAAAATTGTAAAAGGTTTTAATTTTAAAATGTTTTACAATTTTCAATGCTATTGAAAAAATATATCATATATGAAAAATGTTGCAAGCATCTCTTACACATTAGTCATGGGTGAAATAAATGTATTTTTGTAGGATGGTACAGAGGGGAAAAGAGAGCCATGAAGTTCACTATCCTAAGAATTTGACGGGAACCCACTGACTACTCAAGCAACTGCTACTTCTGCATGGTGGACCCTTCCAAACGTCGGACTGGCAAGAATGCACCTGCTATCACGTATCCGGACCTTCCTTCATCCATCGCCCCGGTGCCACACTGCCATGAGCTCCCCGTACCCACTCCTCCGGAGAGAGAGCAGCCGTCTTTAGAAGAGAGCAGCAAGTCAGAGAGCGAAGAAGACGTTGTAGATCCAGATGACAATTTCAGAGGTGGAGCTGAGGAGAGAAACCCATACTACCCCAACCAAAAAGACCTCAATGACTCACCAAGTCCAATGCCGAGCTTTTGACGTCTAGGCTCAAGCAATGGAACTTGTTGGATGAAAGTGTGCAAGTCGCAGATCAGAGGAAGCGTCACCAACCTTTTTCCAGCTTCTTCACCCGTCAAGATGGGCTCTGCTTCTGCCACAATGTGACCAGTCTGTTCGAGGCAATCGGAATCGCCTGTAACCAGAATGAGTGACGCCTCTTCATTGACAGCTCATCCAGGAGCCTCAAAGCCGTGCTGCTCCATAATGGTAACAAGTACCCTGTCTCTTCCCCTGGCTCACTTGGTGCACCGTAAAGAGGATTACAACAGCATCAAGACCTTGCTGGACCCCTTGAAGTATGTTGAGTACAGCTGGGCAGTCATAAGAGACTTCAAAATGGTTGCATTCCTGATGGGTCTCCAATACGGTTTTACCAAATTTCCCTACTATCTTTGCCTTTGGGACAGCAGGGACACCAAGGCGCACTACCACAGGCAGGACTGGCCACAGCGCACAGTGGACCGAGTTCTCTGTGGGGAGGAATAACGTCAAATGGGAGCCACTGGTGGACCCCTGGAAGGTGCTGATGCCACCACTGCACATCAAATTGGGCCTTATGAAACAATTTGTCAGAGCTCTAGATAAGGAGTCGGCAGCCTTCAAGTACCTTCAAGACTTCTTCCCTAAGCTGTCTGAGGCAAAGGTCAAAGCCAGTGTCTTCGTCGGACCACAGATAAAGAAGATCCTGGAGTGCAATGAATTCCCCAAGAAGCTCACTAGTAAGGAGAAAGCGGCTTGGAACAGCTTTGTCGCAGTGGTTCGGGGCTTCCTGGGCAATCACAAGGCCGAAAACTATGTGGAGCTGGTTGAGACTCTGGTGAAGAACTACGGCACAATGGGCTGTAGGATGTCCCTCAAAGTCCATATCCTTGATGCTCATCTTGATAAATTCAAGGAGAACATGGGAGCGTATTCGGAGGAGCAAGGCGAGCGCTTCCACCAGGACATACTGGACTTTGAACGCCACTACCAAGGACAGTATAATGAGAACATGATGGGAGACTACATTTGGGGGCTGATTCGTGAAAGTGATTTACAGTATAATCGTAAATCTCGAAAAACTACTCACTTCTAAATCTTTTGTAGTCATTTTTGTATTACTTTAGTATAAATATATGTTAAATTGGATTCATATGTTGTTTTTTTTTACTTTATGTGAACGAAAAGACACAAATTCGCCCGTTTTCTCATTGGAAATAGAAAATATAAATTTCAAAATATCACTGTCTTGGTCACAAAAGCAAAGTTTGTGGGGAATAATAGCCATTTTCTATACTTTTGAGGCATAAGCAATTAGGAAATAACACTTATTACCCAGGAACAAAAATTGTGTTACACAGTGTAGTTGCAATCAAGGTTTTTTTTTTTTTTCATTTTTGGCATTCCCTATAGACAATATTCCCCTTCAGACAATTGTACAGGTCTATCCTTTATTTATCAAATTGTCTGCATGCATCCTTACCACCTTATTTTTTGTATTCTTCCGAGGGAAAAACAGTTTAGCTTAAAACAGAAAAGCCTCTTCAGACAATGATGTCAATGGCCCTGCAATATGCCTAATCTATCATGGAATATCCCAGATCAGTCCCCATTGTTCCCTCTTGTTTTACTGCTAGAAGGGAGTCAAAGTGGACAGCTCATTTTATTTTAAATGTACGGTGGGCTACTGCTTGCTATTCATGCTTGTTATTTAAGCACTGCCCTGATAACACCAGAATAAAATTACAATGGGGCAGAGTGAAACAGGAGCAATCAACCACAGGCACCTCTAAATTATTAATTAGTTTTATGAAAGCTCCAATGCCATCTAGTTTTTAGAAAGGGCACTTGGAAATATTGGTGAATACTGACATGCGAAGATTCCCTGCTAATACTGGTTCATTATTAACAGGGGAATTCTTTTTCCAGGACCAGTGGGTGGTTTTAATTATATCTGGTTAAATGTGATGTCCTTATAATTGCCTTTAAGTATGAGTGTTTCCATCATTTAATATTGCTTCTGGCATGTTAATTTTACTATTTTTATAGCAATTAATACTAATACTTGGACTATTATTATTAGTATTATTATACAGCAATATCAGGGATGTGCTGAGTAACTAGTAAAAACAAAACATTGTAAATATTGTGGATATTTTTTCCAAGTATAAGCCTACTTACAGTGTTTGAAAAAAAAAGACCAGTGGAGGCACCTTAGAGGAGGGAAAGTGAATTCATATATATATATATATTATACAGTTGTAGTCAAAAGTGTACCCCAATGGAAATTTATAATTTTTAGAGATTTCTCGAAAACAAAGAATTTCAGGAAAAATCTTTTGTAGCAAACATTTTACTTTTGTGGATGAGGAAAAAAAGTTACAAGAAATAGATGTCTACAATTATTTTTTTCAGCAATTTAAGCAAAACTCCAAAAATGCTAATTCAAGAGTATTCATACCCTTTGATGCTATGATAGTATTGTCTACGAGGTGCTAGAAATTTTAATATAATAATGCAGAATCTAATTATAGAAAAGTTTAGAAAATGCCGGATTGTAGGTGAGCATTCTTAGAGAGTATAAAAGAGTTAGGCATGGGATGATTGCTGTCATTACCAATAAGTCAACATAGAAAAAGTAAAGAGCTATCTGAAGAGGCAGAAAATTATTTATTTTTATAAAGCTGGAGAAGGATACAAGAAGATTTCCAAGCATTTGAGTATCCCAATTTTAACTATTGTTTCTATTATCAAGAAGTACAAGACTCATGGTACTGTCACAACACTCCCTCGGTCTGGAAGAAATAAGGTTCTTTTATCAAGAACAAGTAGAAGAATTTTGAGGAAAGTTGCAGGCCAAGGAAAAAGCCACTCAAAAGCACAATCGCTTAATGTTTGCAAAATGACACTTGAATGATGAATATGAGTTCTGGTGAAAGGTTTTGTGTAGTAATGAAACATAAATTGAGCTATTTCGACACCATAATTACTGTCAAACATGGAGGTGGTAATATCCTTCTATGGGGCTGTTTTTCCTCTAATGGTACAGGAAATTTAGTTTATGGATTCCATAGCATACCAAAAAATATTGGCCAATCATCTGAAACCCTCCGCTACAAAACTTGGTTTAAAGCACAACTGGACTTTCCAACATGACAACGATCCAAAGCACGCATCAAAACCTAATTCAGAATGGTTGAAGAAGAATAAAATCAAGGTTCTGGAATGGCCTAATCAAAGTCCCAAACTAAATCTGATTGAGAATATTTGGTATGAGTTGAAGGCGGCTGTGCACAAAAGAAGTTCTTGGTATTTGAATGACAATCGCCTGACAATCGCTGAATAAATGGTCTGCAAAAGGTTAAAAGAGGTTATTATTGCTAAAGGCACCTCAACTAGATATTAATTTCATTTTCCTTGTCAGGGTATGAATACTTTCAAATTAGCATTTTTGGAGTTTTACAAAACACTAACGAGAAAGTACATGAGTAGCCTGAGTCTAGTTATAGCGAAAGTTCACGGTAAACCACGTTTATAAATACATTAATAGCTTAAGTAATCACACAGACAAAATGCAACGAAACAGTCATGCATGCGTATATCTCAAAGTAGTGCAAAATGCAGCATGACACCCACTGTTACATAATATTTCTTATCGCAAGCGCAGGAGTTAGCGAGACTTGCTACTTTGGAGATTTTCGGATGGTCATGGACTATCTCGACCGATTATTGATTTTGTTTGTAGAAAATGCTTCCGGTTGCCACTTGCGCTGAACCACTCGCGATCGATTTCGAGATGGATTTTGATAACAAAACTTTCCTCCAGGAATTATTTTCATACTTATGTGATATTAGTAAAATTCCAGACTTTTTCAAGACTTTCATACTAGATGCATGATTTTTTAAGCATTTTCAAGCCCTAGAAATCAGTTTGCCATTTTTTCCAAACTTTTTCAAGACTTCCAGACTTCCAGAGTACCCTGGATTGGATGACCAGACAATTCATTCTCAGAGCTAGGCAGAAGTTGGTCATCTAGAAAGGGGGCGAAGCTCCGGTACACTAAATCATCGACCCGGAAGGGAAATGATGTGACAGCCACGGATTGGAGGAGCTGTTGCACTCGTTAACCAAGGGGTCATGATAGATGGTAAAAAAGAGGATGGGGAGAAGAGATCTGTTCCTTTTTAAAGGGTTCAATCTAACTGAAAAGAGATCTATGTGGTGATACCATGAGTGTTTATTTGTTTGTCGTGTCTAATACTGTGGTTGTTTGTGATTTGCTAATCTGCTAAACACGATCCAGGAACTGTCGCTCAAGGCCAGCATGAACCTGTACAACACTTCACCTTGTTGCATCATAAACTGTATTTGCATTGAACACCAGAACATGCACTGTGGACTTATGTTTCTGTTGTATGTGGGTATAAAAGATTGGGACTGTTTATTATTTCGGGACCAACCCGCGGATTACAGTAAAGCAATACACGCTGCTGTATTGCTTATCATTGTTATTGTTTACTGATGTTTTACCATCAGGCAATTGGATTATAAATTAAAACACAATTGCACCTGGATTATCATTGTCTGTTTGTGTATTGATCACCTGCACACTGTTAACCACTTTGCCACAGTTGGTCATTTATTTTAACTAATAAAGTCGATAGGATGTGTTTGATTTTTTGTCTGCTTTTCTCCTGCCTTTTCAACTTTGTTTAGAATATATATGCACAGTATGTTAGAGTACGATTTGAGGGGCACTATGTCCATGGCTCAGCTTTATCACATATTCAAACACTTTGCATGTAGTATGGCAATTCTACATGTTTTGTTTGGCTAATTTTGTTTCTGGCATTATAATAGTATGTTGTTATTGCCTTTTAGTTTTCAATAATAATAATAATAATAATAATAATAATAATAATAATAATAATAAAAAAACTGGGACAGATTTGACATGAAAAGATTGCAGTTCCTTGTCGATGTCACTCCTGTGTGCCCACGCAGATGCAAAAACATAGGGGAGTAAACCGAGAGCAAATTGTTCAGAGACCATGAAAATGGTCCTGCTCTCTGACAACCCACACTGCTGGTATTTGCCAGCTGTGACCTCCTAAGGATACACTATGAGCTTCCTGTCTCTATTTAATGATCTATAGCTCAAATTCAGGACCTCGAAGATGACCAATGTTCAGAAAGCTTTTAGAGATTGAATATACTGATTTGAGCTATACTAGTGGATTATTGTTTTATAAAAGGAAAATCCAAGAACCACACACTTTAAAAGGGACAATAAATATACTGTGTATTTGTGTAACTACTTAGTTAAACAATAAACAAAGCATTTAATTTAAATAGCTTGTGCATACAGGTTTTCTTATAACATTTCTCATTCACAACTACTAGGCTCCACAACATTGCACACCTTGGTGCATTATTGCCTAGATATTTCAGAAGAAATGGTTTAATCCTTTCCAAAAAATAAAAAAATATGACGTGATGACTAGTGATAAGGTGAATATGTTAATTATTTTAATAAATAATACCCTCTAGCCCAGGGGTTCTCAAACATTGGGCAAGAAAAGCCCCCCCCCCCTCCCCAACCCCCCTTTCTTTTACTTGACAAACTGAAAAACAAATGTGATATCTAAAAGGGCATTCAACCACCATCGTGATTCCTGGGCTTCTGTAAGGGGGCACCTGTTCAACCCCCGGCTTACCTCCTGAACCCAGTGTCCCCTTTGTCCCATCTTGGGGCTCCTCTCTGGAGGATGGCCCTGACAACAGTGCAAGCCCTGGGCCCTAGCAGTGCCGCTGGAGAGAGGCACTCCAGTCGTGGCACTGGCATCAGCACTCAGCACTCCGGCAGTGACAGCACTAGCAGCTTCGGACACATGGCCGCTGAACCCTCTGGTTTTGTGGATGGTAATGGCGCTGGCGGTAGCATGCCTGGCTTCCACCATGCTCCCCTCAGCAGCATGTGTAGTGGCTGCTGAATGCGACATGGTCGTTGCATTTCTTTTACAGATGGCGGCTCCTGACCCTGTGGCTGACGGGACAGTGGCCCCTCCCCCTTTGGCTCTCGGCATGGCAGCTCCTCCCTCTCTGACATGCAGAATGGCATCTCCTACCTCTCTGGCTCTCAGACAGGCAGTAATTATTAAGGCATCAAAATAGGTAATGGGAAGAGAGAGCTTGGTTTCTGGAATGCGGCTACCAACAATTTGAGCATACATGGATGACATGACAACCATGACTACAACAGTAAACTAATTGGTTACTGGGCAAATTAACCAATAACATTGAATGGGGACGAATGCAATTCAAGCCCACTAAATCAAGGACCATCTCTATAATTAAAGGTAAAGTAGCAGATAAAATGTTCTACACTAATGGTGAGGCAATGCCGACAGTGTCTCAGAACCCACTGAAAAGTATTGGGAGATGGTACGACGGGGAGATACAAGACATAGTTTTTGTGGGAGATGTTACACAACAAGCAGTGGAAGGGCTGAAGAGCATAGGCAGCAGCGCTTTACCGGGCAAACTAATACTTTGATGCTTTTAGTTTGGTCTACCACCGAGGCTGCCACTGACTGTGTACGAGGTCTCTTTGACAACAAAAGATTAGCTGGAAGCTTTAATCAGTTCATACATCAGGAAATGGTTGGAAGTTCCACGTTGCCTCAGCAAAGAGTGGGACTTTATGGTAAAGGAATACTGCAGCTAACCGAGGAGTCTGCCAAGGTACGACTCGAAATTACATTAGTAGAGTCACACGACAAATGCATAAGGGAGGCATCACCTGTGTTGAAAACTGGAAGAGAGTGGACGGCAAAGAAAGACGTGGAAGATGCAAAGGCTGCCCTTCAAATCGGTTATATCTTGGGGCAAGTTCAGCATGTAAGAGGGGGTCTTGGTCTCAGTTCAGCTCCTCCTACATGGCACAAGTCAGCCCCAGCTCAATGGAGGAAGCTGGTAGTCAACCAATTTAAAACAAAAATAGTGCTATACAGGATGTCCCATGATCAAAGTTCACAGATAGAAAATGCCAAATGCCATGAATCCTCCCTTTAATTTCAGAAATTCGTACATTAACAGTAAAGGCGATACTTTTTTCACGGTCTACCAATTTACTGTGACAGTCCCAGAACATGTGCATACTGGTGCCAGGTGTGCCAAGTTTACAGATGTTACTTGCAGGTCAGAGATAATTTTAATTTGGAAGCGTCTGTACGGGGTTGCATCAGCTCTATAAATAGGTTTCAAATGTATAGTTGACAAGCAAAGTTTTTAAGATTTCATTAGCAAAGGATCATAAATAGTAGATACTACCCCCTGGCAGTGCACCCCCCCCCCCCCCCAAAAAAAAAAGTACATCACAACCAAAGACAACCTTTTGAAAATAAATACATCAGCAGCAGAATCTGAATTTGTCATAAACGTATTATTTTTTTTTATTTTCCAACAAAACATATTCTATTTTCAGATGACTGTGAACACGTCAGTAATCAATCAAGTAACTCCACATTTTAATAAATCAATTATGTAACACGTGTATGTCAGTTTAATTAATTACTCGATTTCATTAATTTTGAAACTAGTAGCTTCAAATTAGTCACAAAACGCATTAATCATAGACATCAATTGGATTCTTAAATGAATGTTATCTAGTACAAAACAAAAGTTCAGTATTTTGGGACAAACACCAATCACAAAATGTTTTAGTACAAATATTTATTGTGGAGAATGCAGACTATGTGATTTTACAGAGAAGTAAGTTGTATATACACATTAGTTTGGCATCAAACCTAACTTGGCTTGAAGGCTCGCTGTCTGGCCGACTGGACGAGGCGGAGACCCCCATAGACAAAACTTAGATATTGTTTTTAAGAAAGGTGGAGAAGGGGAGGTGGTGGGTTATGATGAAATCGAAACACTTCAAATAAGTGAAGAGGGTAAGTGAAGTGAAAAGGAATGCGGTAGTTATTAAAAAGGATCCAGCACAGCGTTTCTGACAGGGTATCGAATATCTTGGGATGCTTCTGCAGCCGAACGTCAGGCGAACAGAAAAGTAAAATTTGAAAAACCACTCCATAGGCATGATTTTAAATGCATTTGATATATCGGCTTTAGTCAGCCATGCGTTTTTCCCAGGAATTTTGATATGGCATGGTCGATTGTTGTATGTTGTAGGGAGATATCTTTGTGAGGGATTAAACTATTGATGCTGGGTGTGGTGGAGTTGTGGGAAGCGGTAAGGTTGATTATCAGTCTCTTTTTGCCCAAGTCCTTATTGCAACCCTGATAGGGTTAATGTAAAAGGTTGGAAAAGGAGGAGAGGATTCAAAGGGGCCTATAATAAACTGGTTGTCTAATTCTTTCTTTATTAAATTATCAACAGATTTGGGGTCTAAGATGGCAGATTGGAGGTTTTTGCAATAAGATGTAGGGAGACAAAAGAGACTAGTAGAAAACCCTTTACTAAGACCATTAATTAGAAAAGAAACAAAAGAAGGTGCTTGTGTAGTTCTGAGGCTAGGGTTTTGATATTAATGGATATGGACAGGAATTTGGGTAGTCATTTTGAAACGTTAGCAGAGGTGGGTTTTTTTTTTTAGCTGTTTTTTTTGGGCTTGCGGGGACATGTTAATTGGGAATGGGCTTTGGCGCAATGGTTGCAAATACGAAGGAAGTTACAGGTGGAATATGACAGGTTCCTTCACTGAAGTTATTACAAATCTGGCGGCCTCCAGAGTATGTAATATTGCGGCCCTGGCCATCTTTTGATCTGGAGGGGATGAAAAGATAAGGAGGATTGTGAGGGAGGGACATGAGGGGATGGGGTGGATGGTCGTAAGGAAATGGTGGAGTGAGCAGTTGAATAACATACCGAGCATGCTAGAAGCTGAAGACCTCTGAGAAAACAGGAGAATATGTCTTGGTCCAATGTCTGGTTCCATTGTTGGAGATGGAGTGTGTGGACTATTGAGGGAGGAAGTAAAGGGTGGTTATCGAAAAACTGGAGTGCTGGGGGGAATTGAGGTGTGTCAGCAGAAAAGGCAGGGTAGGAGGAGGGAGCAGCTATGGGGGCCTGTTGGATGCCCATAGCCATGGGGAGAGAAAAGAAAAAGAGAGCTAGGCCCTACTGAGGTAGGAACACTGAACCTGCTAATGGGGCTTGCTGTGAACCTAATGTAGATGTCAAGGAATGCAGGTGGTTGCTGTGAGCCTGGGAAAGAGAATGTAGGGGTCTGCTGCACCACTTGGAATGAAGGAAGAGTGGACAGAAAAGCAGGGCCCTGCTGGGCAGCCATTTGATGTAAGGAATAGAAGGGGGCTTTTTTGCCATTTTGAAAGCTTGTAGCTGAAAAGGTAGGAATATTAGACAAAGAGGGAAACACAAAGGGGGCCTGCTGGACACCCATAGTGGCCAGAGAGGTCACCGTGGGGGCCTGCTGGATGCCTGCAGCGAGGGGAGGTAACCTGAAAGGTTATAGTTGGAAGAAAAGGGACCACTATGAGGGCCTGATGGATGCTCATAGTGGCCAGGAAGGTCACTACGGGGGCCTGCAGTGAGAGGGGAGGTAACGAGAAAGGCTACGGTTGGAGGTATGAGGGGACCTGTTGGACGACAATTGCAGGCACTGAAAATCTCGGATGGATCGCAGGAGCAGCCACTCCTGACTGTGAAACTGAATCCAGAATGCTCAGGAATTGCTGAGTGAGTCTTTGATTGAAATGTGCTGTGCAGGTCCCGCCTTCAGTGTATTCTGGACGTAGACGCGCTTTGTGGAGATGCAGTGGGTGCGGAGCGAGGTGTTTTCAATACTAATTATAATAAGCTGAACTGGGCTTGTTTTTTGAGAGTCGTGGGTTGGAATTTGTATAAACACCCATAATGACATGGGTTGGGTTTGTCGTGAGACTTGGCAACACTGGGGTCGAGCTGGAAAGCGACGATCTGTGCTATCATCATAGTGCCTGCGACGGGAAGGATGCTGCAGATAAACAAATTCTCCTTACGTGCATTGTGACAGAAATTGAATTATTCTTGGTGTTAGGTCTCCCTCCTGACCTGTGAGGGCACTATGTAAAAGGAACAGAGTACCCTTAATCAAATGGCATGACAATTTACTCCTTAGGGTAGGTGGAAGTCGGTCATTTAGGAAGGGGGCTAAGCTATGGCACCCAAGTTCAATGACTTGGACGGGAGACGGCGAGGCATCCGAGAAATGGAGGAGCAGATGCGCTCATTAAGCTAGGGGTCATGAGCGAGGGTATAAATAGGGGGGTGTAGTGAAAGTGATCTGTTCCTTGGTAGATGGTTAGAGTTTTAAACCTACAAGGAGTCTGTGTTGCCAAATTGTGAACTGTGAGTTTTTGTCTTGTGTCTGTTAGTGTCTGTTAAATGTTGTCTGTTTTTTAATAGACTACCAGTAGCATGATCTGGAGCTGTAGCAAAAGCCAGCATAAACCCAGACATCACTTTCACCCCTGCATTTTTCACAGAGAACTGTAATACACCACTAGCACTTATTCACTATCACTAAGAACTGTGTTTGTGTTTTGTGCTTAGTGTTGGTGTGTTAAACTGGACTTTTGGTTGCGGGTCAAACCAGTGGGATTTTTACAAACAAAGTGATACACGTCGCTGTACTCACTTCCATCATTTGTTATTTACAGGTGTTTGCCATAATGCTCTGGACACTGATGTAATTTCAATGAACACCCCGTGAATCATTGTCTGTGTGATTAATCCACTCTGCACTGCTCTCACCTGCACGTACCCACCACTTTACCACAAGTCTGCCAAAAAAATCTGCAAAAAAATATGTTGGGAGAAAAAGAAAAAGGAGATGGACATTTTATCTTCCTTTTGCAATTTAGTTCTCTTACTGTATGACAGGTATTTACTTATTTTTTTCAAAACAACAGAAAATACATTCCAACATTACAATAGTTTAACATTACTAATTACAACTAGCCATCAAGTACTGACATCAGATGAATCTAAGTTACTTTGTTTATTCAATTACCTGTAAATAATTCAAAACAAGGATACCTGGTTGTATTTTTAATGGTCAGTGCAAATGTTGATGTTACTCCATCCATTCACAGAAAGTCAGTCCAGAGTTAAAAAATAACTCCTTTCCAACTCCAAGTATCTTGCCTTTTTTTATTAGTCACTGCATTGTTCTGCTTAACATTTAGTATGTCTTTATATTCATCATTATGTTAAATTATCTTCCCAATTTCAAGTTACCTAATTTTCGATTACTTATTTTAGCACTTGCGATATACATTATTTTATTTCAATTCACACATTCAAAGTTTGCCGGTGCCATGCTCCCAGAAGCTGTTTCACGACTGGCTAGCAACAGCTGCAGAAGCTGCTGTGTACAGAGGAACTCACACAGGGATCTGTTAACATTAGCCAAAAAACAAGGAAATAAAATTGGCAACATTTTCAAACAGAATATGATTACTGTAGAGTGTCTCTATTATAAGCATTGCATAATTAATTAGGGTCCTTACATTTAATATGCAAATAACAACAGGTTTAAGACTGACTTAACACGTGTTGGGCGTCAGCATTCAAAAAATAAAAGAACAATGGGTTTGCTTCTACTAGTAGCTAATGTATAAGGTTTTTTGTGTACTCAAATATGTAATATGCTATTCAAATACACTGAACAAAAATATAAACTCAACATGTAAAGTGTTGGTCCCATGTTTCATGAGCTGAAATAAAAGATCCCAGAAATTTTCCATACGCACAAAAAGGTTATTTCTCTCAAATTTTGTGCACAAATTTGTTTACATCCCTGTTAGTGAGCATTTCTCCTTTGCCAAGATAATCCATCCACCTGACAGGTGTGGCATATCAAGAAGGTGATTAAACAGCATGACCATTACACAGGTGCACCTTGGGATGGGGACAATAAAAGGCCACTCTAAAATGTGCCGTTTTGTCACACAACACAAAGCCACAGATATCTCAAGTTTTGAGGGAGCGTGCAATTGGCATGCTGACTGCAGGAATGTCCACCAGAGCTGTTGCCAGAGAATTGAATGTTCATTTCTCTACCATAAGCCGCCTCCAATGTCATTTTAGAGAATTTGGCAGTATGTCCAACCGGCCTCACAACCGCAGACCATGTGTAAGCACGCCAGGACCTCCACATCTGGCTTCTTCACCTGCAGGATCATCTGAGACTAGCCACTTGGACTGCTGATGAAACTGTGGGTTTGCACAACCGAAGAATTTCTGCACAAACTGTCAGAAACCGTCTCAGGAAAGCTCATTTGTGTGCTCGTCGTCCTCACCAGGGTCGTGACCTGACTTCAGTGGGCAAATGCTCACCTTCGATGGCCACTGGCACGCTGGAGAAGTGTGCTCTTCACGGATGAATTCCAGTTTCAACTGTACTGGGCAGATGGCAGACAGCGTGTATGGCATCGTGTGGGTGAGTGGTTTGCTGATGTCAACGTTGTGAACAGAGTGCCTCATGGTGGCAGTGGGGTTATGGTATGGGCAGGCATAAGCTACAGACAGCGAACACAATTGCATTTTATCGATGGCAATTTGAATGCACAGAGATACCGTGACGCGATCCTGAGGCCCATTGTTGTGTCATTCATCCGCTGCCATCACCTCATGTATCAGCATGATAATGCACGGCCCCATGTCGCAAGGATCTGTACACAATTCCTGGAAGCTGAAAATGTCCCAGTCTTTCCATGGCCTGCATACTCATCAGACATGTCACCCACTGAGCATGTTTGGGATGCTCTGGATTGACATGTACAACAGCGTGTTCCAGTTCCCGCCAATATCCAGCAACTTCGCACAGCCATTGAAGAGGAGTGGGACAACATTCCACAGGCCACAATCAACAGCCTGATCAACTCTACGTGAAGGAGATGTGTCGCACTGCATGAGGCAAATGGTGGTCACACCAGATACTGACTGGTTTTCTGATCCATGCCCCTACCTTTTTTTTAAGGTATCTGTGACCAACAGATGCATATCTGTATTCCCAGTCATGTGAAATCCATAGATTATGGCCTAATGCATTTATTTCAATTGACTGATTCCCTTATATGAACTGTAACTCAGTAAAATCTTTGAAATTGTTGCATGTTGCGTTCATATTTTTGTTCAGTGTAGTTTTCTTTTTATTTTCATGTAATCGTGTATTTGACTACAATGACCCATCCCTAATTAGGATTAGTATAATTCAGTTTTAGCGTTTCTTTAACCATATGGTAACAGCTTGGTTGCGGGTTTATGAGTCATTTGTACACACACATTTTCAAGTCTTGAATACGTATTTTCATTTTCTGACAAGCACACAAATGTGTGCATATTAAATGGCTGAAGTAACATATATTGAAGGCTTATGTTCAAAACTCTCCTGCTCACGTACAATGCCCTTCATCACACAGGTCCCAAATACCTCCTCAACCTGCTGATTCGTTATGTCTATGCCCGCAAGATGAGGTCCTCCGACTCTGGCCTGCTTGTTACCCCCAAGCAAAAGTGCATCACACTTGAAGAACACTAATTTAGCTTCATGGCTCCGACTCTGGAACTCTGGTGCATGATATTCCTACAGTCGCTTGCTTTAAATCAACTCTTAAGACCCACCTCTTCTCTTTTGCTTTCTATGCTCCTTAAGCCTGATATCTGCTATTAGCTGCTGCTGCTATTTAATGTATTATGTTACTATCATCTATTATGCACTTTCCACTGTATTTAATGTACTATTTCATGTATTATGCACTTTCCACTGTATTTAATGTATTATGCTTTTTTCTTTTTTTTTTATTGTATATCATGTATTACGCATTTTTTTTGTATTTTAATTATTATGGACTTCCTTGTATTTACTTTGCCTTGTAAAGCGCTTTGTGATGGTGTTCAACTATGAAAGGCACTATATAAAAATGATTGATTGATTCAGTAAAGCCATTCATTCAAAAGCTCACACTTCCAAAAGGGAAGTTCTGATGAATCGTGTTAAGTAAATGACTAATGCTTATTATTTTCAAATTGCATTGAGGATAAGTCCAAATGTAACATATATAACGTTTTCTATTATTTTAGGTATTCCATATTCATTTTCATATACAGTGCACTCTGTTTATAAGAATTACTGATAAAAGAATCAACTGTCTATAGTGATCAAAACTACTGGAATAAAATCATTCCTATACTAACCATGCTAAAATATTCTGCTTGTAAGAATCAAGAGATCCGCTTATAAGAATAATTTCGGTACAAATGGACTGCATGTAATACAATACAGTTTATTTAAATATAACGGTTAATTTGTAAAACGATATTATCTGGCTGAAGAGTCAGGAACATAACCCCAATTTATAATATTGGTCCTATGGGAAAATGTGCTTCGACTTACGACGATCTGACTTACAACGTGACTTTTAGGAACCAATTGTGTCGTAAGTGCGAGGACTGTCTATACTGTATATTGTAATATTAAACAAAACAAAAAAAACACAAATCTCTGAAATAAGCTGTTACAGTACATCAGACATGGTGAAAGTATAAAATTTTTTAGTTGGGTACGAAATAAATAAATAAAAGTAATGATTTAAAACAAGCTTAAAGCCTGTCATAATGACTGTAACTACAGCTTACTTTTCTAAATATATGCGTATAAACTATAGATGTGTATAAAAACGTTTATTTCAATTTGTAATGCGATTTTGTTTCAGGTCACAGGTTATTATGGAATCCTTCAAATGAAGAATATTTCAAACGGGATAAAAGAAGACAATCCCTGAAGGAATTATCTGAACATATGAGCAAACAGAATAGTTTTTGCTTTACAGTTCTGTATTTATGTATGTACATATATATGAATTAAAGTGTATGGCTTAATGTTGAATTTATTTCTATAAGCTCCCTAAATTAAGTTATCGTAAATAAATACTTAAAACTATAAGAGAAAATGTATGCACAAAATGATTTGTCTTTTTGAATTGCATACAAAGCCTCACATATATAAGCATTTTATTCACTAAACTTTTATTATTGTAAGTGCATGACTCCAAACTGGTTATGCACCTGCATTATGAGTTACATTACCATTCTATAAAAATGTATTAATTGTTTGAAAATGTTTTTGTAGTGTCCCATTTTAGCTAAGGATAATTTGAAATGTCTGAACATAGGTACATCAAGGGAAACTAAATTTTAATTTAACTAGACATGAATTGTTTAAAACAGAGTTTTGATAATTGATTTTAAACAGAGGAAGAAATAAAATATAAATGGAAGAACATCAGGACCATTTTTTTATGAGAACATAAAAAAGCAGAAAACATCAAGAGATCAGGTGCTAGTGCTCATGACATATATATTCCAAAATGGCAGCAGTATAAGCGTGATGCAGTGCAACCCAGGACCAGTCAAGACAGCCTCACCCTTCCCTCAACTACTGTAAATAGTTACTTAAGACTGGCAGTCATATCAGTGTATTTTTATGGCCTATTTACATACCGTATGTGCAATTGTCATCAATAGTTTACATAGCCCAATGTAAGGTACATTGATGTAGGTAGACTTTTGATGACAACTGTAGCTTTTTAGGTAATTGAACACTCCTTTTGTGTAACACTTTTTGTATTTAGACTAGAGTATATTACAGTGTATTTTCATAGGTTTTGGACATATGATTATTGGATTACAAAGCTGTATTTAATATTAACTCAATG